>NC_056736.1:267869885-267882385 GCF_019279795.1 Protopterus annectens | reverse complement strand
AGTGTAATGACTGTCCATAGCCAAAGTTTCAGGAGACGGGACCTAACTTTCACAAAAGTGGGTCTAGTTCAATAAAGTTGTCTGTCTGCATAAATGAGTAAATGAGTTCTGCTGTAATGCGTTCCATGGCTTTGCATTTAACACTGATGAGACTGTTGGGACTATAGTTATGAGTCTGTAGAGGGGCCGCCCTCAGGTAAGGGAGTCACAGTGGCTGTTCTCCAGGTATCTTGCATAAACCACATAGCCTGAAGTTGAACAATTGAAGCAGAGGCTCCGATAGTACATACTTGGCACTGATGAGAATGCAACCTTGTATGTTGTCTGGTCCCATACAATTATTATGTTTGGCCCTTGATGTGGATGCTAAAACGTGTCCCAAGGTAATTTCAGGAGAAACTAAATTTTCAGGGATAGTGGGGACAACAACATAGGTAGGTGGGGTAAGATTAACACTAAATGCGTCTGCTAATATATTGGCTGTATCTTCAGGATCAGAGAGTGTGACATTATTATAGATGAGCTCGGTTCATTGTTGGACATTATTCCTTAATTTTCTGACATAGCTGAAGAAAGATTTGTAGTTTCCATTGGTATCTGTGGCAAACTTTAGTTGATGTTCTATTTCTCATTTTCTAATAGAACTCTTAAATTCCTTGCTGGCATGTTTCAATGTGGTCTTGAAGTAAGGGAATGGGAATTTCTTATAAGTTTTCATTATTTTCTTTTTGTTATACAATTTATTTGTATGGAAGTTCCACCAGTAAGGTTTAATGCAACAGCCCTCTCAGTTGGGTTTACCTGCAAGGGAATGTTTGAAATGTTTCTTATGTCTTGTACAAATTGAATTAGGTTTGCCCTGGTGAAGTCTCTGAAGATGGCCTGATTTGCATGGGGTAGTACAGCTTGGTCTGGCTGAAAGGATGACCATTTTGAGATCAGATTTAACCAGGGATGTGGAGATGTGGAATGGAGTGCAGGTGGGGGCTAGGTTGATAAGAACCAGGTGAATGATGTTGAATCCTCTTGTGATAAGTTTTACTATTTGCCGCAGTACATTGGTATTAACAAAGCCTAGGAAGTGTTGAGTACAACTATTTTAGAGTGTTCCAGTCAGTTCTTGGGTAATTGAAGTGCCTTAGGAAGAAGGTATTTTGTTTGATATTTAATGCTTCATTGATCTTAAAGTTATTTCCATGATTTTTAAGGGACATGGATGGGAAACTATAGCTGGAAATGAAGTAATAGTTGCATTTTTAAGGATAATGTGGTTCTCCAAGTTAGGGTCATGTAATTTGATGTTTCTAAGAAGTACATATTCTCTCCTACAGTTACCCAAGGTTCTGAAAGCATGCTAGGAGCTAAACCCTGGTACAGAGGAAGTGCTGTGATTGTACTGAAACAATTGTTTTAGTAGTTACACAAATTTGAATGTGTTTGAACTACAAGAGAGCTTCAAATTCTGAATCCTAGCACTGAGTAGTGCCACCAGGAAGTTGTCCAGGTATGGGTTTAAGTTTATGTAGAAATAGCCAGAAGTGGGACTCTGCCTATAAAGTACCTATGAGGGCAGCAAAGGATTTAGCCAGTATGTGGAAGGTCTAGTATCAGGGGTGTATGCTGTCTGTGGCAAAACAAGTAGTCCTGTCTATCATCTCCTCTCAGAATGACACATAGAATCCCATTAGAATGTCACCAATTACATAGACAGTTGATAAATCCAGTTTTCTTGTCTTTGTATTTAAGAATCATTCTTGGTTAAGGCAACATACTTAGTCAAGACTAGTGCCTTTTCTGCCTCATACACATAAGTTCAATCATGTCACTGTGCATGTCCCTCTAGATGGGGTGCCTCAGGTCATTTACTCCCACATGGGCCACCATTAGATTGTAGTCATATTTGTCTGGCTTAAGGATTCCCAGGGCCATTAGTAATATTGGAGATCATGGCATCAAAAAAGCAGTTTACAGTTACCCTGTTCTTTTCAGTCTGGTGAGCGTGGAATGAGTATGCCTTACTATAGAGTCGACTATAACTAAAACATTTCCTTCTGTGCAACCAGACTTATTGGACCTTATGGGTTTAAGTGTATTTACCTGATGACTGTAGGATGTGGTGTGTGCAGCTGCAGTATGTGTGTGAGTGGAGAAGTAGTAGGCGCTGCCTTATGTGCTGGAGGCTGAGATATTTCAGTTTTACGAGGTTTTGGTAATTTTTCCTTACAGCCTCAATATAAGTTGAGGGTCTAGCAGTGTGCAGTGATTTGTTTTTTTGTGTAGATATGTTTGCCGACAGTGACAAATATGAAGATTTTAATCCAAGAGCACTTCTGATTAAATCCTTCATTGCAATTTACATGGCTTTTTAAATAGTAAATAGAAAAGTGTATATAATAGGTTCATAAGATGTTACTAGGTTATTGACCCTGAGGATCTTTACAAAACTTGCAGTTAAATCCCACTGTAATACTAAATAAGAGATATCGTCGTTGCCCAAGGTTTTTCTAGCTAGGACAACCCTTGTCCAGGAGAGAAGCCAGGGCACTCCCTAGCAAAAATTTACGGTTTCCCATCCAGTCGTCCAGGTTACGCTTAAACAGGGTCATGGAGGTGCTCTCCTTGATCTGGATTGGAAGCCTATTCCAGAGGAGTGGCAACCTCTGAGAGATGTGGGTCCTGTTTGTCGTAGGCTAGACTGAGGTCCCTGGAACAGGTGACTCCTGTCCCATTTGACTTAGATGTGCAACATTTCTATTAGATTTGGATCAGAGATAGCCCTGTAAACCACACACACAAGTCTGCTCTAAGTAGTTTATATGCTACTGATTACAGTGACTGCGACTTCAGTCTTCCATATAAGACGTGCTGGAGACCCTGAATTTTCTTAGAGATCTCTGAGGTCTCTCAATTTTCTGCAGGTGTGTGGTACAGTACATACCAAAGGGAGCATTATATTCAATAATAGGCCTGATGAGGGATGATACAGGGGAGTTTTAAGCTCTTGCTCTTGAGATGATGCCTTTGCTAATCAGGTGAGCGATGTAGAATGCCGTCCTCACCACAGTAGACACGTGGTGATCAAAGTTGAGGTCGCAGTCAACTTATGTTCCCAGGTCTTTCACTACTGAATTGGTATTATTGTTTTATAATCAGCAGGGACATTGTTTTTACCATGGGGAATGATGGTTTTTAGCATTTAGTTTGCAACCATGGCTTTGGTGCCAAGCATTATTTTTTGTAAGCCTCTTTTGAAATATGCTGACATTGCTAGGGGATTCAGTGAGAGTACCTAATTTACAGTCATCCTCAGCCCCGTTTTGTCCGGGACTTCTGAGAAGTATGTGCCAAACAAGAGGGGTCCCAGCACTGAGCCTTGTGGGACCCCACTGGTGACAGGTCTGCTGGTAGAGGTAAAGTCTCATACTTTGACTGAGTATTGTCAATCTGGGAGCTAGTTTGCATCCCACCTGACAACATAGGGGTTGATATTCAACTGGGTTAGTTTGTCAGTGATGGCCGAATGTGGAATAGTGTCGAAGACTTTGGCCAATTCAAAGTAGGCATTGTGCATGGTTTTGCCCTCATCTTTGGCTCTGGTCACATTTTTGACAAAGTCCAACAAGTTTAGCAGGCAGGACTTGCCCTTGACAAAACCGAACTGGGATGGATCCAGGGTTTTGAGGTCGCCTATATCCTTATTTATGAGGTCCATGATAATTCGTTCCATTGCCTTGCAGATAAGGCTGGTTAAACTTATGGGTCTATAGTTACCCAGGTTTGATGCCAAGCCATCCTTCTGGAGGGGGAGAACAGTCGCTGTTTTCCATTCAGTGGTGACAAAGCCAGTACTCCTGCTGCAGTTGAATAGAGTGCCTAATGGAGTAGGTAGCCCTTGTTTTAGAACTTTAAGAATGCAGCTCGGAATGCCATCTGGTCCCATGGAGGCTGTGTTCTTAGCCTTGGAGAGAGCATTGATGACTTGCTCTTTGGAGATGCAGAGAGGGGGAGATGATGAAGACATAGTTTGTGGTATGTTTGGGGGGATGGGTAGGGGGTTGAAATTTTCACCAAACCTGTCTGCTAGCAGTTTGCAATTTCCACTGGGTCAGTGGGGGTGATGCCATCCACAATTAGTTAATCACACATCTGAGTCCTACCTTTTAGGCTGCGGACATAGCTGAAGAAAGCCTTATGGTTATCCCTGGCTATGGTTGCTAAATCTTTCCTCATAGTTGTTGTTTGAAGATTTTGAGTTATTTGCTTGTTTAGTCTGAGGAGAGTGCTCTTCCATTTTTGGGATCTCACTTTTATATTTTAAGACAGCAGCTTCTTTTGCGTATTGTATAATTTATTAATGCTAGATGTTCACCAGGTTGGTTTGTTTATTTTCTTGAGGATCTTGTTTTAATCCTCCCTGACATGGCTGTGCCTATACATTTGTGTAGATGTTTATACAGTCGGTGTATACCTTTAGTATACAGTAGCTGTCAGTGCCATCTGTGGAAAGTGGAACTTGAAAGTCGATTATGCCTTCTCTTAGAGGAGATTTTAATTAGCTTTGATGAAGATTTTTAGCCTGACTTCTCCTTTGGGGAGTTCTGGTGCTATTGCTACTTAAGAAATGACTGACTTATGGCCGGATTTAACCAGTGCAGGCCCTAGATTTGAGGTGTTGCATTGGTCACTTGATATTGGTAAGGACCAGGTCTGGAATATTGGAGCCTCTTGTAGGATGGTGCACTATTTGTTCCAGGGCATTTGAGTTAAAGTCCAGGAACATTTGTGCGAGTTGAGTTTGGGTTCATCTAAGTTTCCCAATTAACGGAAGGATAGTTGAAGTCACCCATGACTAGGGTCTTAGGTTGTGCCTTAATTGTCCCAAGGAGGTCTGAATAAGCTGTGTGGGCATCTTGGTTCATGGAAAGGGACTTGGAGTAGCTCCATAGAGTTTTCTTGTCTAACCAGTCCAGAAGTGTAATTATCTTTAATGAAGATAGTTACTCCAACTTCTTTGGTTCTCACACCTTCAGTTTGCGGTCTGACAGTGTGGAAGGCATTGTAGTCTTGCAGGGCCGGTGTACTTTCTGCGGCCTTGAGCTAGATTTTGTGTGACTGCACAGATGTCAACATTTTCCAGGGAGAGAGTGCAGTTTCTGATTTAAACTCTTAGCATTTAGCAGCATGACCTTAGTTTCTTTGTGCTTGATGTTATCATGTTTGGAATTTTGTTGTTGTGACCTTGACTAAAAAGGCATTTTGGGGGAGGCAAGTGCCTTAGCCAGCAACCGAAAGCCTAGAGGTGCCAGGTGAAGACCATCTCTGGCAAAGCAGTGTGTTCTATCCACCATGTCATCCCAGCCTGACAGGAACTGGAACCCCTTAGAATGACACCAGAAACTAAGCCAATCATTTTCTATTTATATTGTGGTAGCATCCTAGACGAGGGTAAAATGCTGCTCAAAGCTAGGGACCTACCCACTTGGAACACATATTCAGAGAGCTCTCTTCATATAGTCCAAAGAGGTAAGTCTCAAGTCATTCACATCAACATGAACTATGGTGGAGTCGTAATGGTACTTGTTGAGAGTCGTGAGTGCATGTGGGATCTGGTGAATCCTTGCACCAGACAAGCAGCTGACATTAACCTTCTTGTTCAACCTGGTGAGTAGGGCTTCTGTATTTCTCATTATAGAGTCACCCATAATGACTAAAACATTTGGAATAGTTGTGCATTGCTTTAAGGGCTTATTTGGTGAGACACAGGTGCTAGTTTTTTATGTGTATTGGGTGTTTTTGTTGTGTTAGGTGTAGCATGTTTGTGTTTTGGAGGTGTCTGGTATTTAGTTAGGTTTCTGGAGAGTACCTCTGCATACGAAGGTTTAGGTGTTGGGTGCATATTACAAATAGGAGTCATGGTGTATGAGCTGACAACCTGTTTAGTGTTGCTGTTCTGGGTGAAGGAGAGGAGTGATTCCAGATTCTTAGTGTAGGAGCATCTCTCACAAATTGTACATGGGTGATTTAGGAGTAAGGAGTTGTCAGTGTATATGAGACAGTTGCTATGCTGCCTTAAAAAAAAAATGTTCACCAAGCTAGCAGGAGAAACGGAGGGAAACTGACCATCCATAATACAAGGTTTGAACCTGGTATCTCAGCAGATAAGGAGAAAATGGGGATAGGCAGGGAGCTATTTTAGGGTGACTAACCTATGGGTGTACAGTAGGAGCTCTATAAAAGAAGGGATCTGTAGGGTCTGATGTTGATAGGTAAGAGGTAAAATCTCTGCTGGGTGGTTCACTGAGCAGCTGAGAGCTATTCAGCAACTACAGTGCTAGATAGCAGCCATTTCTAGTGTGTTACTGCTATGTATAACTTAGATCTGATGAAGCTGTGGCAAAGGTGAAAGCACTCATCTCTTGTTTTAACTTGATAAACTGTTTTAAACAAGCATTACCAGTTTGAATCCTGTTTTTTTTTTAATTTTTTTAATAAGATTGCAAAGTGAACTATGACACAGATCCTACATAAGAAGCTGTGATAGTAGTCATATTTTAGTAAGTTGTATGCCAGTATCATTCCTGTACAACTAGTTTTCCCATTTTGTTTTTGTTCTTCCCTGAGGAAAGTGTTAACTAAGGCTGGAAAGCTACATTTCCGTGATATTAGGTTATGTTGTGTGTGTGTGTGTGTGTGTGTGTGTGTGTGTGTGTGTGTGTGTAATAAATATATATATAATATACACGTATACATGCATACAAATATTTCAAGCATGGGCATTAATGCCCTTTTAGCTTGGCAATATAGCAAAACACTTGTTCCCATAATAAGTGTCAAGGCTGTTTTGAAAAATATCTAACCTAGTACTTGCTTTAATGTAATTTGGTAGTCTGTTCCATGCATCAGCTACTCTGTCAGAGAACCAATTAGTACACTTCTCATTCCTATAGAGTCGTCTACATAGGTTGTCTGATGATTGTCTACTACTTTTTGATAACCCCAAACATTTCTAGAGGTAGACGTCTCTAAATGCCCTATATACCTGAATAACGTCTCCTCTTAAATACTTTTATGAGACACTGTACAAGTTCAGATACTTTAGTGTTTCATATTAACTTAAATTTTCACATCCATGGATGCCCTTGGTATATTTCTGCTGTACTCTTTCCAGTTTACTCGTGCTTGTTTTCTTATAGGGTTTCCATTTTGTTATTCCATACTGAAGTTTGGGTCTAATGTAACTAACAAACAATGACTTCAATTTTTTATTTCCTAGACTTTATAAATCTTTTTATACAATCTATAGTTCTATAACTATCATTAACCAATTGGTTGATATGATTAGAAAAACTCATAGCTGAATCTACCTATATACCCAGGTCCTTAAATGAGTCTACAGTTTCAATCACTGTGAGCTGTATCAAATATGGTCCTTAAATGAGTCTGCAGTTTCAATCACTGTGTGCTGTATCAAATATTCACCTTTCAATTTATGTCTCCCAAATCTCACATGCTTAGTTTTTGATGCATTTATCAGCATATTATTATCCTGTGCCCAAATGGTAAATTTAGTCAAGTTGTTTTGCGTACATGCCTTATCTGTAAAGCATGTAATCAGTTTACCCAATTTCAGGTCGTCTGCATATAGACAGTAGAAAACCTCAGATGAAGACTTTGGGTCTGAAGGTACAATCTAAACAAGTAAGGGCCTAGGACAGAGCCCTGTGGGACACCCTGACTGTAACCAAGAGTTTCACCTGTCCATTTGCTGTATGATACTTGCAGTGTCCTATTTGTAAGCCATGCAGCTATCCATCTTATCAAGAGTACATCAATACCTAGTTGTACTAATTTATTGATCATTGTTTTGTGTATGGTTGTGTCAATTGCTGAAGTTAAATCTATATAAATTACATCACAGCACAATTTTTCATTCATAGCTGTTATTATATTGTTATAGAACATCATGTTACAGGTAGATCTCTTTTCAACATATGCATGCTGATGTATGGTTTCAAGTCCCAACCTGTCCAGTGCTAACAATAACTTGTCCAGTATTACCTTCTCCATTATTTTTTCATAACAAGAAAGTAGACTTAAGGGTTTATATGGCTCTGAGTTTGTCCTACTCCCCTTTCCCTTGAATACAGGTTTAATAAGTGCATGTCTCCAATCTTGAGAAATCTCCCCATATTTATATGATCTAGTGAATAATAGATACAATGGTACCAATCTTGCTGAAGTCTTCTCGAGTCATTGTTACTAATTCCATCTCCTCCCTGTGCTTTGTTTGGATCCAGTTTGTGCAGTTCTTTTTCAGTATAATCTAATTTGATTCCACTGTCTTGGGTTACCTGAATGTCACTAGGACAACATAGCACCCCTTCTGTGGAGCCAAACTGTTTTGCATAAGATTCTGTAAATATATCTGTTGTGTCTGAGAATAAATTTTCGATTATATAATTTTTTTTAAGGCTATTTTAAAGAGCTGTAGTGGACCGATGTTTGTATGTTCGCTGTCCCCTTCTTGCCTACATTTCTTTGCAAGCTGTATTTGGCAACATCTGCTTGTTGGATCATGGGACAAGTAAGGGAGAAAACCTAAAGAAATTCAACCTTGTTAAGACCTGCAGTTCCCCGCTGTGTTTGCAGTCTCTTCATGCCCAAAACCCAAGTGAGCTGTTCTTGTTCACTCCGCCCTGCAGGACTGCGGCAATTTAAAAGGATTTTCTACTTACCTGACTTTAATACTGCTTCTAGTCTTCTGTTCGCTGCCTTTTCACAGTGTATGTTTACTTTTTCTTTTATTATTAGTGGGTTTCAGTGTGCATACTAACAGAGACGTTAAACCCATTGCCCCCCTGCCCCGTTTTACTTCTTATAGTATTGAGCGTTTATATTTTGTAATCGGGCAAAGTAGCTTCTACAATTTGCTTTTATATGAAACTTTGTCCTGTAAGCTACTGCTTAGCACTTACCATCTTATTTTATAAGTGACAAGACTGTTTTTCTTAGTTATCTGGCCCACCTTGTTGATCGGGGACTTAGGGCTGTTGCCTACATTTCCCGTTTTTCTATTCTTACAGTTTGAATCCTTCTGTAGCACCTCCCCTTGCCTAACACCTATTCTGAGGTTAATTAACTGTCTCATTCAAAGAGCTCCATGTTTAAAAGGCTGTTTTACAGAGCTGTAGTGGACCAGTGTTTTAGTTAGTGTGTTTGCTGTGTACGTACATTATTTACAACTATGGCTAGTTTTTTTCTTCACAATTCCATCTCGTGTAACGTTATTTTATTGAGAGGCACTTGTTCTGAATGTTTTTTTTTTATTGCCAAAACTATTTTCATAAGAGTTGGCGTCTCTAGAACTGAAGTTGCATAGTGGGAATGTTTTTTTTTTTTTTATTTTGTTGTGTAACTCTCCTTCAGTACAGAAACTGTCTCTCATCCTATCCTTCTCTCTAAACTCTCTCACTCAACCTATCTTCTACTACTTTTATCCTGGTTCAACAGCTACATCACTGACAGACAGCAATCTGTTACAGCAGAGTGCCATTTATCTCCTTTTCTCCCTGTCTAAACGGGTGTCCCTCAAGGCACTATTTTAGGCCCTCTACTGTTTAATATCTTTATTAATGAACTTCATACATTTTGTCCTGAGTCATCCCTCATACAGTATGCAGATGACTCTAGTATCATCTCTATTGCTGACAGTCCTACTGACTCTGACACAAACTTCCTTCAACCTCACTGAATCACGGCTTTACAGTAATCAACTTATACTTAACCCTAATAAGTCAAAACTTCTTATTTTCCTTCCAAAGTCAGTTTATCATCTTAAGTCCTCTTTTTACCATATATGTGTGTGAGTATGTGTATATATGTCTGTTTCTGTGTATATATGTGTATGTGTGTATATATGTATAAGTATCCAAAGACACCAACGGTCTGGAAGATGATAGCTCCACACAAATACAGCACGGCTCGAACAGGTTACAAAGTATTTATTGTCAACAGCAAAAACAAAAACAAAAAAACTACCGGTTAAGCGCTTTCATCTGATAAGACAGACTTCATCAGAACAATGTAATCATAGTACTCAATCGTTTAAATGCACTTTTAGGCGCCAAAAATTTTTTTTAAAGTTTAAAAAGACAGTACTGATTTTAAATCATCACTGACAACTAACAAACAAGCAACAAACTTGATCTTGCTATCAAAAACGTACCCAGTTGAGTAACACTTATGCTGTCACTATAAAGTCTTAAAATATGAAATATAGATGCAAAATATCTAAAAATGTTGACCTAGTAACATAAACTTGATGATCAATGTATATATAAAACAACAGATGTAAATAAAACATAAATAAAAATCACATCCCTCAATACATATATAAACATAAAAAATAATAAGATGACATATATGCATCCCTACCTATGTTTGACAATGCATACAATAATAAAGATAGAACCTTATGCCATAACCAAAAATGGTTTGATGCTAATGTGATCGTTGATACCCGGTGGCCTCGTGGCATCAGTTAAAATCTGCCATCTGCTCTCTTTCATACGTAGGAGGGCTTTCCAGTTGCTACCACAGGATAATATGTCAACATAATCAATAATGGCAAATTTAAAATAGTGTGTGTCCCCACTTTTAAGTAAATGTCGATATAAAGCATTATTTTTATCTTTAACCCTAATACTATACAAATGGTCATATATGCGTCACTTAAACTGTCTCTCTGTTTTTCCTATATAAAATGCTGAGCATACCATACATGTTGCTAAATAAACAACAAATTTGGTGTTACAATTTATGTGTGTATATATGTATGTATGTGTGTGTATATGTATGTATGTGTGTATATGTATGTATATATATATATATATATATATATGTGTGCTGTGTGTGTGTGTGCTGTGTGTGTGCTGTGTGTGTGTGTGTGTGCTATGTATGTATGTGTGTGTGTGTGCTATGTATGTATGTGTGAGTGTGTGTGCTATGTATGTATGTGTGAGTGTGTGTGCTATGTATATGTGTGTGCTATGTATATGTATGTGTGTGTATACTATATATATATATATATATATATATGTGTGTGCTATGTATATGTGTGTGTGTGCTATGTATATGTGTGTGTGTGTGTGTGTGTGCTATGTATATGTGTGTGTGTGTGCTATGTATATGTGTGTGTGTGTGCTATGTATGTTTGTGTGCTATGTATGTATGTGTGTGTGTGCTATGTATGTATGTGTGTGTGTGCTATGTATGTATGTGTGTGTGTGTGCTATGTATGGGTATGTATGTGTGTGTGTGTGCTATGTATGTGTGTGTGTGCTATGTATGTGTGTGTGTGTGCTATATGTGTGTGTGTGTGCTATATGTGTGTGTGTGTGTGTGTGCGCTGTGTGTGTGTGCTATATGTGCGTGTGTGTGTGTGTGTGTGTGCGTGTGTGTGTGTGTGTGCTATATGTGTGTGTGTGTGTGCGCTATGTGTGTGTGTGTGTGTGTGTGTGTGTATATATCTTCCTAGGGACTTCATCAGTGGGGGCGTCTAGTGAAGTCTCCGTAGAGCAGGGGTCCCCTGATGGGGTTACCTGAGGCTCTGGGTCTCGACGCTTGGTAGGAACCTGTGTTGTAGAGACAGAACGGGGCCCTTTAGGGGAGGAAGAGGAAGGACGTGAAGAGGTAAAAGTCTTAGCAGATATGACCTTCCTCAGGCGTCGAAGGCACCGGTGTCTTGATCCAAGGAGTCCGCCGGTTCCGAAGAAGACAGCAGTCTCCTTGGGTCCGAGACCACGGGCTCCGAACCAGAAGACAGAGCCGAGCTCAACTGCGCCGAGGCCCCGAGAGGAAGAGTCGGAACCGAAGCCTCGGTTTGACTCTTCCCCCCCGGAACCAGCGAGAGAGTGTCTGCTCCGAGACCCTTCGATCGGAACCGAAAATGTCAAGGTCGACGAGGCCAAAGGCACCAGAATAGGCATCTATTCCGAGGGGTCCTCACCTTCTGACTCCAAAGGCTCGATAGGTCTCGCAGGAGGAGCAGAAACCGTGACAGGGGGAGTGTCGGGCTTCAATGCCAGATGAGATGAAGCCGAAAGCAATTTGCCAAGGCCGGGTTCTCCAAGAGCCTCTGCACCACACGATCCACATCGACATCTGAGGGGTCCTAGAAGAACAGGTCGAAGGAGCTGAAGTATCCACTGACCGAAGGATCGGAGACTATAAAACCTCCGGTACCACTTCCAAACTCGGGACTTGTCTCTGAGACAAAGGTTCGGTGCTCGGCTCTGAGGGCTTGAATCATGCAGTACAATGGATTAGCAAGGAGGAAGTAAGGATAGCTATGAAGAGAATGAAGAATGGAAAGGCTGTTGGCCCAGATGACATACCTGTGGAAGCATGGAGGTGTTTAGGTGAAATGGCAGTGGTGTTTTTAACCAGATTGTTTATTGAAATCTTAGAAAGTGAGAGGATGCCTGAGGAATGGAAAAGGG
>NC_056736.1:267663073-267670573 GCF_019279795.1 Protopterus annectens | reverse complement strand
CAAGGACAGCAGATGTTTCTTATAAAACTTTCCTTTTAATATAGGACAACCAAAAACACGGACATAAGCGCTTTCGTAGCAATGTTACTTCATCAGATGTGTAACATGATTTAAGACATCAGACATTTATATAGTATCTTACTAAGTCACATGACTATACTTAATCACTGCTAAAAGGCGTATGCATTTTAAAAACAAATTAGATAATATAAGATATGATATAAGTTAGCTCATATAAAAAGTCAACAGTACCAGAATTTTCATTTGGAAGTATGCTTAAAAGAGAAAATTGTGCCCAGAGGACTTAGAATTTTAGTTATGCCCACACAAGGTAACAGTATGCCCGAAATGTTAGCAGAATGGCAACAGATTAATTTAGAAAGTAGTTATAAATATATGCAATTGTTGATCAAATATGCCACAAAAGAAATTGAAATATTAACTGCTGAAATTATGAAACAACATAATGAACTGTTGCTTGACTTTGAAAACAATATAGTAGAGAAATATCTAACTGAAGTAATGGATTCAGTTAGTATTTATGAATGTAGACTGTGCAAAATTAAACCTATAAAGCTTTTGAGAGATTGTGCAGACTTTGCAGCAACCAATGTATTCATTTGGCCGCGCTTTAATGCACAGTCTAACAATGAAGAGAATATATCTCATTTTTCCAATAGTAACGGAAATAGACACTCTTATAATAAAAACAGCAGTAATTCAAATGGAAATTTAATTAGTAACATCATTTCCGGGAACATGGAAAGCTTTTCTATTCAAAATGTTATTCCCAACCCTTTCGGCGGAAGTAGCAGCTTGAATTGGCAACTTAGTAACATGAGCAACGTGTCTGAACATGAACAAGTCAGAGAACTTGTAACATCAACATCCAATTTAGGGATGAGAAGGAAAACCCTTACAGTAACCGCTCAAGTGCATTGTTCAGATAAACAGGAGATTATAATTGCTTATACTAAAACCCAAACTCCTGTAAAACTAAATGAAAATAATGAAACAATTGATGTTAAGTTGTCCATCTTACGTTCGTTCTTGCTGTTTGGGTTCGGAGCCGATCCTCTGCTCCGACTCGGCCATCTTCCATAGCTCGAGAGCTGTTTACTGGCTCGAGGCTACCTCTTATCCCAGAATGCCCAGCGTCAGCTACCCAGATCTCATTTGCCGCTTCAGCTGCGAGGTTACTTCGTTACTGGCTAAGGCTTAGTATTGTTTTGTATTACATATTTTTGCTGTTATTGTAAAATTTTAATTGTAAAAGTGTTATTAACCTTAGTCTCTTAGTACTTATACCCTTTATCGCCTTGTGTGTGTGTGTGTGTGTGTGTGTGTGTGTGTGTGTGTGTGTGTGTGTGTGTGTGTGTGTGCGCGTGTGTTTTGTTGGCTATCAGCCTTTCCGCAGGCCTCTTTTCCCTTGAACTCATTTAACTTAGAGAGGACTCTTTCCCCTCTATTAGGTTAGCCGTTTAAGTTGTAATAATTATTATACCTTTTTTCTTATTGTTATTGTGGTTCTTTAGTTTGTTGTTGTTAGGAAAAAAGATACCAAGGTATCTGGCTTCAAAAAGTGTGACTCGTGCTGTCAGAAAATGGGCACACTAGTTGTGTATATTGCTTGGGCGCTGTTCACCTGCAGGACTGTCATGCTTTTAGTCCAAGGGTCCTGCAGGAGCGCAAAAACAAATGAATCCTTCGGGGATTATTGAAGCCTCAGGATTCTCCGGCTAAAAGTACTCAGCCAGCAAAATCCCCTAAGTCTGTCAAGCCGTCGGCACCACCTTCGGAACCGACTCCTTTACTTGACCAACCAAGTATGTCGGTGCCATCTGGCACCGACAAGGCAATTCCTCCGTCGGCTCCATCTGCTATTTCAGAGCCGTCTCGGAGCCATAAGAGACTGAGGTCTAAGTCCTTGGAGCCCATCCACTCAGCACCTCAGTCACCCCTGTTACAAAGTGAACGTAGCTATCATTCTTCCCACTCCTCTCGATCCTCTAGATTATCGGATAATGATGTGGAGAGAGTAGTAAATAGGTTGGTTAAGTCACAGGCTCTGGCAAAATTACTGTCCAGCCCACCTCAGCAGGTGTCTGCTCCAACCGCCTCTATTTTCGTTCCTCCTCTGACATTTAGCTCTGATCCGGAGACCATGGATCTGCAGGTAGTAGAACCTTCGGCGCCGATCATCATCTCTTTTTCGGTTCCGATTACCTCAATTGTACCTTCTTTCGAGGGATCTGGGCACCGGGGCGCTCTCGTCTGCTCCGACAGGGGGAGTGGCATCGGATCCTTGTCCGACCCCGTTCTCCCCCTCGGAGCTTCGGCACAGGTGAGCTCAGCTCCAACATCGGCCTCTGAGCCGTCACCCTCGACGCGGAGAAGGACTCTTGGAGTTGGAGCTTTCTCTGCCTAGAGGTCGGGACGCCTTTGAGGTCATACAGAGTATGCTGTCCCCCGAAACCGCTCTACTGCCAGCTCCATCAGCTCCGCCCCCCCCCCGTGGTGTCTGTTCCAACCTCTACTCCTCCTCCAGACCCCAAGCGTAGGGAACCTATGCCCCAGGACACCCCTTTCGGTGATCCATCTTCTTCCAAACCCTCCCCTGATCACTCGGAAGAGCCTGTCCGGAAGAAGAAGTGCAAGAGGAAGCACATAGACTCCCCTGAGTCTGTCACCTCAGATACAGACATGTATGAATCGGAAGGGTCCCCAAGGTCCCCCTCTGAAGATGTTTCCTTTTCGGACATCCTTGAAATGCTTAGAGGGGGGACTGGACTTCCCTAGCCCCTACCGAGGATGAGTCGTTATACCTGGATGCATTCGGTTCCTGACTTTCCACCTCCTGGGTATCTCCTCCTTTCGATCCACTCATGTCTGTAATGGCTCGAAAGGCTTGGTCAGCTCCAGATTCTGTGGAACCTACTCCGAGGAGACCAAACAAATTTATTACAGCCCCCCCAGGGCAAAAAATTCCTCTCCAAAGGTGTGCCCGTTGATGCCATGGTGGTAGCAGCAGCCACCAAGAAAGAGTCAGCAGAA
This sequence comes from Protopterus annectens, assembly GCF_019279795.1. Taxonomy (NCBI): domain Eukaryota; kingdom Metazoa; phylum Chordata; order Ceratodontiformes; family Protopteridae; genus Protopterus; species Protopterus annectens. The sequence continues at coordinate 267,667,519 of NC_056736.1, read as the reverse complement.
ACCTCTTCATCTGTTCATCCTCCAAACAGAGCGTCTCGGATGATGGACAGATATGGAAAGAAAATGTTTGCTTCAGCGACCTTTTCAATGAGGTCCTTGAACTATCTATGCCGTTTTACATGTCTTCAAAGGGATCTCCTGAAAGAGCTTGGAGATGCCCTTCAAGATCCCACAGCTGAGGGAGTACCAGCCAAATTAGCTTCTCAGCTTGCGACTCTTAATTCCATAGTCAACTCCTCCATGAGGCTGATTTCCTATGCAGCCGATGGAGCGAGCAGAGCCGCAGGGACGGGTGTGGCTCTCAGGAGACATGCTTGGATGCGGCTGTGTCAGTTTGCGGAACCCTTTCGAGTGTCCTTCACCAGTACTCCCTTTTGATGGCTCCTTTCTCTTTGGGCCTCAGGTGAAAGACACATTGACCAGGTGTGAGCAGGAAGGCAAGATTCTGTCTTCCATGGGAGTCCATTTTTCCACCCCTTCCAGACCTTATCCCGAGGGTCAGAAGAGTGGAAAGATGTGATTCCGAAAATCCCAGGGACCCTTGCCTGACACAAGTGGTGATTTTTTCCCCCAGGGGCAGAGGGGGAAACAACAATAACAGACGCCGCCCTCATGGCAGAGGGGGACCGCAAAACCAGGGTGACAGAGAAACCTTCTCTGCCAAGCCCTTCTAGCATCCCTGAAGGGTTGCCCGACTGCTCACCTCTGGAGGCAGTTGGGGGAAGACTTTCACTGTACCCACAAGCCTGGCAAAATATAACAAGAGACAGATGGGTACTATCCATTATATCTGGAGGTTATAAAATTCCCTTCCATCAATCCCCCATAGAATCAAAAAGTCCATCCCAGATGTCCCACCCAATCTAAGGGATCAAGCAATCACAGAAGTTTCAAGACTGCTAGAAAAAAGAGCCATTCAAGAAGTCACTGCAGACCAACTAGGATCCAGAACTTACTCAAGATTCTTTTTAGTACCAAAAAAGACAGGGGACTGGAGACCAATACTGGATCTCAGCAGATTGAACAAATCTGTACAAAAAGAAAAGTTCCGGATGGTGACACTGCAGTCCATTTTCCCTTTTCTGGGTCAGAACAATTGGATGTGCTCGATAGATCTTCAGGACGCGTACTACCATATCAAGATGGACAGACGCTCCAGGATATTTCTTCGCTTCCAGGTAGGGGCCAGTCATTACTAGTTCAGAGCTCTGCCCTTTGGTCTCACCTCAGCCCCCAGGGTGGTTCACCAAGTGTATGGCAGTAGTCACGGCTCACCTGAGGCGTCAAGGATTCCAGGTGTTTCCCTATCTAGACCACTGGATCCTGACTGCTACCACCAGGCAGCAACTCTTAGAGGCACAGGATTATACAATCACATCATGCACTCAACTAGGAATTACAGTAAATTTCAAAAAATCTGCCTTGTTGCCCTGTCAGTCTGTCACATACATAGGAGCAGAATTCAACACAAAAGAAATGTTTGCAAGATTACCACAGGAAAGAGTTTCCACTATTCGTTAACAAGTGTTAATTCTAATGCAGAGCAAAAGGATTCAAGTCAGACATGTCCTCCAAGCTATAGGCACCATGGCAGCTGCCATTCTTCTTGCCCCATTAGCACATTTCCACATGAGAATCCTTCAGTGGCTCCTTTTCACGCAGTGGTCTTTCCAGGAGCTACCCATGTCTCACATGATCATGATCACAGAAACATGCAAAAGGCACCTTTCTTGGTGGATGGTCTCCCCACTAGTGATTCAGGGCAGACTTTTCATACAACCCCCTCCGGTAGCCCCTCTGAACACGGACGCCTCCCTGATAGGGTGGGGGGGCATTATCTAGGCAGGACAGTCCAAGGCACTTGGCAACCTCGTGAGTACCATCTGCATATCAGTGTTCTAGAAATGAGAGCGGTGCTCCTAGTGTTGCAAGCCCTTCAAGACTCTCTTCCTTCCGGGACCATTGCAATCCAAATGGACAACATGTCAGTGGTGTGGTACATCAACAAACAGGGCACGACCAGGTCTTACCCCTTGTGTCGAGAAGCACTCAGACTGTGGCAATGGGTGATTTCCTCCCATCGTTTTCTGACAGCAACGCACATCCCAGGGAAATCCAACGTCATAGTGGACATGCTCATCAGAGCTATCCTCATGCCTCATGAGTGGTGTCTGAATCAGGAAGTTGCGGATCTTGTCTTCCGCAAATGGGGACAGCCTTGCTGCTATCTATTTGCCACTCCTCTCAACAGCAAATGCAGCAGCTACTTCTCTCTACTTCCTCTTCCAGGTCATATACCCAGAGATGCTGTAGTCCACGATTGGCCTCAGTGACTCCTTTACGCTTTTCCCCCTAATACCAAGACTCATACAGAAAGCAAAATCGTTGCGTTACTAAATGATCCTCATTGCCCCATATTGGCCTCGACAGATATGGTTCCCATTCCTGCACCTCCACCTTCTGGATCCAGATCTTATGATTCATCAATCAGGTGGGTTGCACCAATCCCTTCAAACTCTCTAGCTCACAGCTTGGCTACTCCACTTCCAGCCTTAGCCAGGCTTTCCAGTATCTCCCCAGCAGTCCGTAATATTATTGTTTCCTTACATATGTCTACTACGAGGAAAATGTATGCTAGTAAATGGAAACCGTTTTCTTACTGGGCAGAATCTAGAAATTTGGATCCTTTCTCATCCCCAGTCCATGAAATTATTGAATTTCTAGCACAACTTTTTTCATCTGGTGTGGCTTCCGTTGCCATTAGAGTACAGCTAGCTGCCATTTCTAATTTTCATATTGGTATGTTTAATTTTAGCATAATGTCTCATAAGTTCTGCAAAGCCTTTGAGAGGAACATCTCTTCTTAGACCCCCAGTTAGAGTTCCTCCTCCTCTTTGGGATCTCAATTTAGTTTTAACTTCCTTAATTTTGCCTCCCTTTGAACCGGCAGTATCATGTTCCTAAAAATTTCTTTCTTGGAAGACACTTTTTCTGGTTACTATCACTTCAGCTAGATGTGTCTCAGAACTTCAAGCACTGTGTGTTCGTCCTCCTTACCTGGTGTTTCACAAGGACAGAGTTTCACTGAGGACCAATCCATCCTTTATTCCTAAAGTCTCCTCAGAAAACAATTTAAATCAATCCATAGATCTCCCAGTTTTCTTTCCCAATCACAGCAACAAGGCAGAATACAAGCTCCACCAACTGGATGTGCACAGACAATTGCGTTTTTACCTCCATAGAACTAAGGAACTAAGAAAGTCAGACAAGTTATTTCTTTCTTATGCTTTCAACAAACAAGGCCTTCCAGTTTCTAAGGTGACCTTATCCAGATGGTTATCTGATGCTGTTGCCTTTATTTATCAGTTACGAAATAAAGAGCTACCAGCTAAACCAAAAGGTCATTCTACTAGAGCATTAGCCATCTCTGTAGCCTTTCAGTCTAGGTTGCCCATAGACTCAATCTGTGCAGCTGCCACTTGGGCAAGCCCTCATAATTTTATCTCTCATTACAAGGTGGATATGGTCTCCCAGAGCAGAGTTTCCTTTGATTCTACTGTTCTGAAGAGTCTGTTCCAATAAGCCACCCGGGATTTTAGGTGCTAAGGATGCTGTCCCAAACAGCAAGAACGAAGGCGAGATGGACAACTTAACATAACGAAGTTATGTACCTACCATAACGTTCCATGTTAGTTGTCTTCATCTCGCCTTCCTCCTTGCGTCCCTCCCTCCTTCCCCCTTCCTAGAGGATTGAGGGGAGTTCCTTTTTGTTTTCACTGGCTGAGTATCTTTTATTACTTCACATGCCAGGTAATTTATGACTCTTTCCTTGTTTAGTTGTATTGGACAACCAGTTTTTAGGTAACTGGCTACTCTACCTATGTCTATTGTGCGCTATCACAAACGATATCTGGGTAGCTGACGCTGGGCATTCTGGGATAAGGGGTAGCCTTGAGCCAGTAAACAGCTCTCGAGCTATAGAAGATGCCGAGTCAGAGCCGAGGATCGGCTCCGATCTCAAACAGCAAGAAGGAAGGCGAGATGAAGACAACTAACATGGAACGTTATGGTAGGTACATAACTTTTTTTTTCATTGCCTTTTTTGGAATCCATGACATTTCCACTGTCTATCAAGGAGAAAAGAATATTAAACCAACACAGGTCACACTCGAGAGGTCGGAACCCAGTGAAACGGAAGATAGAAGGAGAAGCGAATGGTACACCAACATTAAAAAGACTTCGGGACAAACGGAAGGTTTAGTTTTAAATCTTTCTACTTATGTGTTATCTGAAGCTGAAATGTCACTGTTAACAAAAGGTTTATCGTTCATTCCAACACAGAAGGTAGACTTCACTGAAATGATTTTAGATTTCAAGTTATTTATTAGAAATATGCTTTTAAAATTGAATTTTAAAGACAAGGAACCTTTTAGTAATAGTAATACA
>NC_056736.1:267388073-267658073 GCF_019279795.1 Protopterus annectens | reverse complement strand
CATCTCCCTTTTTTTTCGGCTGCTCTTTTTTGTTGCTGTATAGCACTTTTCATGACAACAGTGTCCTGAGCAACACAGGATACATTTTTTAAAAAAATATCTGTAGCCTGTCCTCTCGCGGTGCTGCTCAGAATGCATTCATATGGCTGCCTTTGAGTTCTTGTTACCCTATTTTCAAATGGATTCTTACTGCTCAAAGGGAATGCTGCATTGTTGTCTGAAAGCTTTTGGGCTAGGGCTAGTCCAGAGCTATCTGCTTAAGTGGGGTTTCCTTGCACTGTCTCCTTTATAACCCAATATTTTGTAAAAGTGATTCACAGGACACATGGTGAGTGATATTCCATTCTTTAACTTCAATTTTTTGGGTATACCAAACATTGCAAAGGGTTTATCCAGTGTAAGAATAATTGTATTTGGTGATTAGAATGTCACTGGCTTTGCAGTAAGGAACCTGAAATACACATCTTTCATGACTAAGACTTACCAAGGGCTATGTCAAAGGCCGTAAAGTTAATGTTGATTTTAAAGAAATGGGAATAGATAGGAATCTTACAAAGTTGTTTGATATTTTGATGGAATTTAAGCAATATTTCACAAATTGTAATCAGAAGATTGTGAGGAAGGGGAAGCTGAAGGATGGAGTGATCAGTTGTGGGATAACATTGTACTCCCACAGTTGAGGGAAGAGGAACAAGAGAGTTTAAAAAGCCAGGTAATTATAGCGATATGAGATATGATCTAAGATGACAAAGGGGAAAACTCCTTTGAGAGTTGATGGAATCCCAGTTAAGGTATGGGACCTGGTAAAGGGAAAAGGTGGTAGCAGTTTGGAAGAAAGTGTTTCAGGATCTCCTGGAGGGTGCTCAACACCAAAAGTTGTGGAAGATGGCAATAGTAACCGTTATTTTAAAGGAGGTGAAAGATCCAGTCCTGCCCTCCACCCATCGACTGACAATATCGGTCTTGAATCATGACTACAAATTCATTATGATAATTCCTAGTAGGTTAGCTAGAATTTTTCCCTGTATTATACTGTGTGTGTGTGTGTGTGTGTGTGTGTGTGTGTGTGTGTGTGTGTGTGTGTGTGTGTGACTGGGTGACTGTGGGCATTATCATTAGAATTTTAATGACATTGCAGGATGCTCAGTGCTCCCAGAAGGAATTGTAGTATTATCGTTTGTTAAATTCAGAGAAGCCCTTTGATAGAATAAGATGGGTATACTTGTTTAGATTAGTGATTGGGTGGGGGGTTTCGAGCAGTTTGTAGAATTTAATAAGTAGGGCTCATCAAGTAGCTGAAGCCCAATGAAAGGTCCAGTACAGATTTCCTCAGCATTCCCTTTGTCAAGAGGGTCTCTCTTCTTTTTGCTTTGTATTTAGAGCCACTTGAAATAGGAATTGTGAACTCTGAAATTAGAGTATATGAATTGGGGAGAAGCTATAAAGTGCTGTCCTGTCCCTGTTTGTAGATGATATTTTTGTAACTCTTTTTTTTAGACTGCAGATATTCCTTTGCTGTAAGAAATGTTAAGAGTTAGAGAAGAGAACAGGTTGTAACAGACTATGAGATAAACCAAGAGAAGTCCCATTTTTTTTGGCAGTAAATTATACCCCAATAGGGGAGATAGTGTAAATGTATAGGTATCTGTGAGGGCATAGTATTGTACATTACCTAGAATTTGGCTGTGGTTAACTGAGGAGGCAAACCAAGGGACTTGTGTCAGGGTAATGGAGAAGGTGAGGGGAGTTACATTGCATCAATTTCTTTATCATATGCAGGTATTTTGTGGCTACCAGAAGCATATTTTGAGTTGCCAGTATTGAACGAGCTGCAGAGAATGGTAAATGTGTTATTTGAGAAAAAAAGTTATGAGAGAATGGAGGAAAGAGTTAATGCTGGTTGAAAGGATGAAAGAGACAACCAGAGTATTTCCTGGAGGTGCAGACAAGGAGAAATTAAGGTTCTGTATTGGTCACAGATGATGGTGAGAACTAGGATTAAAACATGGGAAGAACATAAGGAGGAGTTTGTTACCAAAAAAGCTGAAAAAGGAGCATATAGGTATTGTGGCATTGTTAAATTGGATTATTAGTATAGACAGGTATAGAGATCAGCGTTTGTGGTTCTGGTAACTAGCTTAAGAGAAGGGAGAAAAGAACTAAAGTTAGTGTTATCCAAGGCATATAAAGGGTTGATGAGACTGAAAGAAAATGTAATGGGGAGGATGAGGGAGATGTGAAGAAAGGATCTCAACTTGGTGTTTGGAGTAAAGTAATGAAGTCAAATTTGTATGTCACTTAGGAATGCCAGAAAAAAATGCATTTTAAGATCATTGCATGGAAATGCCAATTTAAGTGCTTTCATACACCTAGCAGAATTACTAATTTGTACCAGGGCATGGAAGAGAATTGTTGGAGGTGTCATAGTGATCAGAGAGGGAGCTGGACATTTTGGGGGGATTGTCAGACTTTGGTAGAGTTCAGGAACAGTATACGGCAAGCAGTAGAAAACATATCGAACAGGAAAGGTGCATTAACTAGACAGACACAGTTGCCAGGATGGTCTAGGGATGTCCCAGTGAGAAGACCAAGATTAACATGAATAATTTGTTTAATGACAATAAAGGCAATAACTAGAAAATGGAAGAAAAAGGATTCCCAATAAACAAGCAATGAAATTAGTAACCAAGTTGATGGAAGATGAGAAAGAAGTGTAGTTAAGAGGGAACGAGAAGGATTTTGAGACTAAATGAGAGGGATGGATAAATATGTGATAGAGCGTGAGAGTCCATAGATGGAGTAATAGTGTGTAATTGAAGCTGTGTAGTTAAGGACAATACCAGACATGTATAGATGGAGAAGCCTACTGGTATGAACACTGGCGATTACATGTTACTTTTGGGAACTAACAGGATCAGTGGCGTAGCTAACACTGTTTCTGTTTTTTTTTTTTGTGTAATGTATATTTTTTTATATGTTATGTTTGTTGGCACGTTCAAGTCTGGTAGTTAACTGTGTGAATACTTTATGATATTCAATGTGAATAATGTATGGGACAGTAACTAGTACCTTGCTTAAAAAAAGTTGTATTGAATACCAAGACCAAGTTCTATCATGTTTTTATTTCCATCCACTTTGAGCAGACATCTAGCTCATACTAAATGAAATTATGTTTGCAGTAGTCCAGTGCACATGTAACAAACATTACGGAACAGTGACAATTTCCTGTTACTTTTAATGGGAGTGTTTATAAACCATGCAAACATTTTTGATAACTTATGTTCATTATATTGATCACTGCTGCAGTAGCCTTAGCTTGTATGGGTTATATCTTGCATAGGATTTACCAGCTTGCCAGTTTCCAAAGCTCCAGGACACCTTCCACGTTTTTAAATCATTAGTCTGCTCAGTTCAAGCTAAATAAAAGTAAAGTTTGAGTGCCAAGTCTTCAGAGCTTTCTTGCCGCAGAAAGGAGCGCTCCTCTGTGGGCTTTCAAAGATCAGAGGTCAGCTATTGATGTTCTTCGTGTTTCACTGTTGCAGAATCTGCTGGCAGGTTGCCCTCAGTCGGCCTAATTAACAAAGTCTTGGGTCCTACATCGGTTGCTGTCCTTTCTTCCATGACGTCAGGTTGTCAGGGGTGTAAAACATGCAGCCGACGCCATTACATCAGTCTTTCTTGCCATGCGGTGCCCGAAGCAGAAGCAATTCGCAAGTGCTGGTCGGCCGACTCCTGAAATTTTAGTTTTCGAGTTTCAGAACCGAAGTCTTCTACTAAAACCTAAGTACCCCTTTGGGGAAATTTTTTCTTGCTCCTTACCGATGTCAGTAAAAGTTAATAATTGTATTACTTGTGGAAAGCAAATACCTCATAAGGATTGTCATTTTTACTGTATTCCTTGCCTAGGCCCTGACCACAACGTGCCTTGCTGTCGGTTTTGTGCTAAATTTAATCAGCGCACTATTAAACGTCGGTATATTTTTGCCTCTAAATATTTTGGTGCAAGATTTAACTATCCAGAAATGTCGTCGGTTAGCAATCTGACTACCGGAATACCTAAAAACGCAAAGAAAAAGATAGAGACAGACTGTCTAGGTCCAAAACCGACGATGAAACTTCTCTTAAGCCAGTCACCAGTTCGCCGGTACTCAGTGAGGCGCTTTCGCAGCCCCTGATACCCGCTACTTTTGATTTGCAGGCCTCTACTGAAACCCATTTGGAGGCCGGTATGCCACGAGATACTTTAAGTATTGAACCCGTGGATGTCTCTACCTTAGATGGGTCCAGAGCCGCTGAGCAGGCACCGGCTTCTGAGGGTATTTTCAGGCCTAAAGATCTGTATATTAAACCGACGCAATCTTCAAAACTAAGGCCAAAAACTACTTCTGTGTCTAAAAAACTGACGCTTGGGCCACGTGTACAGGCCCCAGTGCCTAAAAAACAAATGATCAAAATGGCTGAGGACTTAATTACCTTGATCAGGGGTACCCATCCCCCTCCTGGTAAGAGGCCTAGGCAAGGCACCAACTATGAATCTTCAGATCAGGTTTCTATTTCTTCTGAATCCTCTTCTGATCAGGAATTATCTATTCCACCTTATGAGGACTCTGATGCAGAAGATCCCATCCCTTCTGCTTCTCCTCCTGAGGACTGAGGATTTTTCTTTTGGAGAAACTTTGCATACCTTAAGGGAACACTTTCACTGGGAGAGTCAGGATTTCTCAGAATCTAAAAAGAGACTTAGGGATTTTCTTCTTCTTCCTCAGCATAGGCCTTTGGCTATACCTCCTGTTCTACACATTGTTGATGATGTTTTCTCAGAATCTAATACGACTCCTGATTCCCTGCCTCCTTCTCCCAGTAAGCCAGACAGATACTACAAGGTTATTGACTCCCACAAATTCCTTTTTAAAAACTGTACTGCTGACCCTGAAACCATTTCTCAGGGTCCCAAGGGTATTAAAGCCTCTACTGCTAAAAAGCCTACCCCTTCTGATAGAGATTCCAGGGCCCTGGATAGATGGGGTAAGAAGGTTTACACGTCTGCAACCTTGGCAATCAGGGCTTTAAACTGTCAATTTCATATGCTTAAATATCAACAGCATGTCATGGGTTTACTTAAACAGAAAGTGATGTTGATTTCTGACTGTGTGGAAAATAGAGTTGTAGGATTTATTGCATTCAGCTGAACAAGTTGGGAAACATACTTTGCAATGTGGTTTTGATTCCTTGGAGGCCTCTTGTAGGGCTGCTGTAACTGGATATGTGGTAAGAAGGCATGCTTGGCTCAAGGAGCAAAATCTGCCTGACCATGTTAAAGCAAAATTGTGGGATGCTCCTCTACAACAGGACAGTCTGTTTGGTAATAAGGCTGAAGAAGTTTTGAAAAAGATGGAAGATAAAGCTAAATCTATGCAAACTGTGAAAGATTTCCTACAAGTGCAGCCACCCAGGTTTAGTAGGCACTGGCGTACTAAGAACTGGTCCTTTCCAGTACCCACTAGAGACACTCAGGTCAAACCCAGACATTCCAAAGGCTCCAGGTTTCAGTCGCAAGGAACTTTTAGAACAAAGCAATGGGGTGCTTCCACCTCCAAATCTGGAAGTAACAAGGCACCTCCCTATGGTAAACAGTCTCAATGACTTTCCACTGCAATCACCAAGCACTTATCTTTTGGCTGCCCCTTTGGGGGGAAAACTGGCACTTCATGCACAAAACTGGCAACTGATTACCCAGGACAAATGGGTTTTAAATATGGTATCCCAGGGAATACAGATTTCATTTCCACACGTTGCCAGTAACAAATGGATGGCCAGACCTGCCTCCAAATCAGTGGGCAGAGGCCCAGAAACAAGTTATGTCCCTCATGAATATGGGGGCTATTCAGCCAGTTCCAGAAAAGGAAAAGGGACAAGGTTTTTATTCATGACTGATCCTGGTACCCAGAAAGGACAAATCATGGCGTCCAGTTCTGGACTTATCCATTCTGAATACATTTCTGGGTATTCCAAAATTCAAGATGCTGACTCTTCAACATTTACCACCTATGCTAGGCAAGGATGCCTGGTTGGTAACTCTAGACTTAAAAGAGGCTTACCTGCATATCCCAATCAGAGAATCTTGCAGAAGATACCTCCGCTTCAAAGCAGGCTATTTGCATTGCCAGTTCTTTGCACTGCCCTTTCGCTTATCTACTGTGCCCAGGTTCTACACAAAGTGCCTGGCACCAGTAATTGCATTTTGCAGGCAAAGAAATATTCAGATTTATCCATACCTGGACGATTGTCTAATTCAGGCAGAAAGCAAGGACACTTTTACAAACGCCAAATGTTTTAGAAAAAGGCTTTTAACTTGTCTAGGGTACACCATAAATGAAAAGAAGTCACAACTGGTACCCTCTCAAATAATTACATTCCTGTGTGCAAGCATGAAAAACAACTGTCCAGATGACTTACCTTACGCCAGAAAAACAAATTCAATTGATGACTTACTTCAAGCAGGTGGCCACAAAAACCCAGCTTATCTGTAAGACAAATTCTGCAGGCCTTGGGGTTTATGGCCACCTGCATTCTTCTAATTCCATATGCAAGACTGCATTTGAGGAAACTTCAATGGTACCTAAAAAGCTTATGGAGTCAACATTGTCACAGCCTGGAAACAATGATTCCTATCATTCCTTGCCTGCAACTAGAGTTCCTATGGTGGGCAGAGGCCTGCCACCAAAACAAGGGACTGTCATTCATTCCACCCCCTGCCACCCAAACCTTGACTACAGATGCATCAGACTATGCTTGGGGGGCTCATCTGACAGGGAGATGCATTCAAGGCCAATGGAGCCCAATTCAAATGCACCTACATATCAATCGGAAAGAGATGCTAGCTGTACAGTATGGTCTGACAGCCTTCAAGGACTATCTTCATCCAGGACAACTACTGATAAAGACAGACAACACCACAGTCATGTGGTACATAAACAAGCAAGGAGTTACACATTCCTACCCCCTTTGCAGACTAGCCATGGCATTGTGGAACACGGCCTTGACTTATCAAATACATCTACAAGCTCAATTCCTGCCAGGAAAGCAAAATACTCTGGCAGATGAACTAAGCAGAAATCTTATGGATTCACACGAATGGAAACTGGATCCACAAATCTTCAGCATGTTGACACGCAAATGGGGGAGCCCAGACATAGATCTTTTTGCCTCACCCCAAAACTATCAGTTAGACAAATTCTGCTCAAGAATTCATCACAAAAAAGCTTGGAAAGCGGATGCTCTATGGACTCACACGAATGGAAACTGGATCCACAAATCTTCAGCATGTTGACACGCAAATGGGGGGAGCCCAGACATAGATCTTTTTGCCTCACCCCAAAACTATCAATTGGACAAATTCTGCTCAAGAATTCATCACAAAAAAGCTTGGAAAGTGGATGCTCTATCCTTCAGCTGGAAAAACCTATCAGTCTTTGCCTTTCCCCCTCTGTCTCTGCTCTCCAAGGTCTTACTAAAAGTCAGACAGGAAAAAAACAAAAATGATTCTGATTGCTCCAGACTGGTCTCGCCAACACTGGTACCCGCTCCTGCGCAATATGTCGCACCTTCCTGTGTGGTACCTGCCTCAAACACCTCACTTACTGTCTCAGCAGGACTATCAAATTCTGCACACTCCGCTCCAAACATTGAATCTTGCAGCATGGCTAATCAACTAATTTCACCAGTTACATCTCTCAGCAAACTTGTGATGGATGTCATTTGGAGGCTAGAAGGCCTGGTACTAGAAAGTCTTATGCTGACAAATGGAAAAGATTCTGTGCCTGGAACCAAGCACAAGGAATAAGCACAGCAATGCCTAATATTCCTCAGATTCTGCAATACTTAACTGAGATGCTTCACAAGGGCCTATCTTTTTCTTCCATACAAATCCATGCCTCTGCCATTTCAGCTCATTACAACACAGAGCCTCCCCTCTTTTCTCATCCTGTGCTAAAGCAGTACCTCAGAGGTGCCAAAATTTAAGACCTCACAGGAGAGCACCAACTCCTGCATGGGACCTCAATTTTGTTTTGGAAAAACTCACTCTACCTCCTTTTGAGCCAGCTGCTACTGCAGACCTAAAATTTCTTTCTTGGAAAACAGCTTTTCTCTTAGCAGTCACTTCAGCTAGGATTTCAGAACTACAGGCTCTTATGGCAGTGGAGCCTTTCATTATTTTTTACCCTGACAGGGTGGCTCTCAGGACCAATCATCATTTATGCCTAAAGTGGTATCTAGTGTGGCCCTTGGTCAGACCATTCATTTGCCAACTTTATTCCCAAATCCACAGAACAAGGGTGAGCAGATTCTGCATTCCTTGGATGTACACAGACAACTAAGATTCTACTTAAACAGGACAAAATCTTTAAGAAAATCTGAACAACTACTGGTGGCATTTGCTGCAGGGGCAGAGGGAAAGGCTATTTCAAAGCAGACTATTTCTAAATGGATAAGCCATTGTATTCATTTATTCTATATGCACCATGGAAAACCTGTCCCAAGGGGATCAGAGCTCATTCCACCAGGGCTGCATCTACTTCTGCAGCCTTTCTCAGAGGGGTTCCTACCAGAGACATGTTAGAAACTGCCACCTGGAGCTCAGTTCATACGTTCACCAAACATTACCATTTACCTCTCTTCTCTAAATCCAGAGCAGGCTTTGCTACTGCTGTCCTGCAGGGCCTTATAGCTGCTCCTAATGCTGTATAAATCCATCCTCCCAACCATAGCTTTGGGCATCTACCCAAATGTAATGACTGCAACAGTGAAACACGAAGAACATAGTACAGTTGTGTACACTTACCATAAATGTAGATGTTCGAGTGTATTCACTGTTGCAGTCCTGGTTACCCTCCCTCCAGCCCCCTGTGTTTCTCTAGCTATACCTCTTATCTCTGTTACTATCTTTAAAAGCCTTTTTGGTGTATTTGCTTTTGTTTAGAGGTATATGTTTTGTATTTGTTATTTTATGAGACAAAAATCTGGGGCAAGAAAAACTGATGTAATGGTGTCGGCATGTTTTATACCCCTGACGACCTGACATCATAGAAGAAGGGACAGCAACCGATGCAGGACCCAAGACTTTGTTAATCAGGCCGACTGAGGGCAACCTGCCGCAGATTAACCAAATGTAATGACTGCAACAGTGAATACACTCGAACATCTACATTTATGGTAAGTGTACACAACTGTACTTTCCATTGCCTGGCAGATAAGCTTCTCTAGGGGGAAAACCTTCTAAATCTACTTTTTTATTCTTTAAATTTACTTTTGTGTTAAAGAAAATACTTTTTGAACTAGGCAAAAGTGTTTTTATTGACTGCCTTATGACTTTTGTGTACTTTTAAATGGGAGCATGCTTTTTTTTTTTTTTACTTGCCAGCTTAAAAGATGCTTAAAAGTGTGAAGAAACTGCTTATTTTAATTTTTGGATTGGGAAGGTATTTTAAAATGCATTTTACTGTTTTACTGGAAAAAAATTACTTTTTTGCTACTTTCCATTATTACAGACTAGTGCTGCTAAGTTTCTCTTGACAGGGAACTAATCTAAGGGGGCGGTAAAAGCCAACACATTCAGGCTAGGCTTATAAATGCTTTTGTGCAGATAGCCTGGTACCTACCTACCTACCTATGAACCTAAAAATCACCATTTCCAGCTTCAGCTTGAAATAGACCATCAGTCACACCTTCTTCCACCCACAAAAAGAAAAAGATTGTTAAGCAGACTTTGGCACCACAGCAAGCTGGTATTTTGCCTCAGCTATATGTGAGTGGCCAAAGCTGTTTCTTCATACCACTATGGTGTAGTCCATAGCCAGCATGAATTGGGGTTTAGCCATATCCTCTGCGAATGTTTGGGTCCTTTTAGTGTGCAAGGGAGAGCTACTTTTTTTGGTGTTGGGAGAAGGGGCACCGTGTGCCCCTACTAAGTCAGAATGCAGTATCCGTTACTGGGGAAGCTCTTGCTTGTGTTACTAGAACTGTTTCTTCAGAAATTCCTTTCAGAAATAGAGAGAAAACAAAACATGTTTCTATATATGACCAACTGCCTGTAGGCAAAAGTTATTTGTGGGGCTTGGCTCCAGGCCTTGAGCACGCTGTAGACCCCTCTTGTGTGATGATTTTTTGGAAAAGAGATTCCTCTTTTTCTGATAAAGTTCAAGATGTTGAATCTTTAGAGGATTGTGAAAGTACAGAAATGTTTTTTTTTTTCTCTTCAAATTTCTGATTCAGAGGAGAGTATGGTCTCTGACCCCCCCCCCCCCGTGAGGGATCCTCTTTTAGAGGCACTGTTTCTGTAATGAACCAATATTTTCAGTGGAAGAACACTGAGATATCTGTCTATTAGAAAATATTATGATTTGTTACAGCCTGAATTTCTAGAACCTTTATACATTCCTCCAGTGCTGTCAACCTTGGGGGATGTTTGTGACAGCTTGTGGTTTCCCTGAGACTCGGCCTGCTACACCCAAGAAAGATAAATTGTGTAATGTTTCTCAGTCTTTTCACTTTTTATGCACTAATCTCAGATCTGACTCAGCAGCTGTAGCTATAGTGAATCCAGCTGCTGCTAAACACTCCAACCCATATCCTGATAAAGATGGCAGGAAAAAAGTGTATACTTCTGCCACTTTGATTTTTTTAGAATTTTAAAACTGTCAGGCTCACGTGTTGAATTTTATTCTATCTATGAAAATATGAGGAATGTTTTAGATTTGGTTTCCTCTTGTGAGGAAAAATTTGATAAATAAAATTTAGTTTCTTCTATGTCTCAAGTTACTACTCATTATTTGAAATATGTTTATGACTCTCTAGGTTCTACTTCCAGGGCTGCATCCACTGACATTGTAAGGAGGTTTGCTTGTTTGCATTTGCAGAACCTCCCAGAAGATTTTAAAAATGAAATTTTGAATTCTCCCTTGGAGAGGAATTCAGTTTTTGGACTCTCTGCTGCAGAGCTTATCAAAATATGCATAATTGATTACAAGGTGTTTATGTCCATCTTAGCAGACAGATTAAATAATATTCTTTCAATATTAATTCATGAAGACCAAACCGGATTTATCAAAAAGAGAAAGGTAAAAGACAATGTAATTAGATTACTGTCCTTAACAGAATTAGCAAACAAGAAAAATTGAGCTTTCTGTTTTAAGCCTTGATATAGATAAAGCATTTGACTCCCAAAGTTGGCCATATCTGTTTAAAGCTCTGCAAAAATACAATTTCTCCCCAAACTTTATAGGATTAATTAAAAAAAACTATATGAAAAGTCCATAGCTTATGTAAAGATTGGATCTATCTAACCATTCTAAATATTAAGAGGTACTAAACAGGGGTGCCCCCTCTCCCCATTACTCTTTACCCTGGCTATTGAGCCTTTTGCAAATTGTTAGAAATAATGACAGTATTAAAGGATATAAAGTGTCAGACAAATTATCCCCCAAGATACAACTGTTTGCTGATGACCTACTAACTTCTAATGATATTAAAATTTCAGTAGATCGCCTATTACATAATCTAGACTTCTTTGCAAACATCTATGGTCTAAAATTTAGTCACAACAAAACTCGGGCACTTCTAGTGAATAAAAATGTTACTATGAAACTAGGATCAGAGAGTGACATAAACTGAGAAGGCACACATATTAAATATCTAGGCATCATTATCTAATCTAATTTATAAAAAAATCACTCTCATCTAATTACCAACAACTTATAAACTCAATTACTAGTCTAACTGACAATTGGAACAGACTGTCTTCTTCACATTTGAAGACAGGCTAACTTTAATCAAAATGATACTGTTACCTAAAATCTTATTCATTGCCCAAGCTCTAATAATTCCCCTGTCAAAATTAAATAGAAAATTAATAACTTATTACTTGACTTCCTTTGGTATCCCAGAAAAACAAGAATTTCTCTTCTCTGGCACGCCACAAGCTGGAATGAAGGAGGTATAGGGTTTCCAAATATTGCTTTTTATTTAAACTCCACATTTATTAACATAGTGTTGCTTTGGAATACGATTTCTTATGCATAATATTGGAAAATAATACATGAAATCTTACTTTTTAATAGTAATAGGACATTGCTTGAACCATATACTCATACATACAAACATTTTTATATGGATTTTAAAAATATACATTCAAAGTGAAAGTTCAAAACTTGTTCTCAGACCTCTTATAAACCAAATATTGCTGTTTAAAAAGCTTATGTTTTGTAATCAGTTAATTTATTAATAATTATGTTTCCTATTGCTTACACAAATGAATGTTTGATATCTTTTGATACTCAGAAAATATTAGAATTTAAGAAGAGTGTCCTATTATATTGGAATCACTTGCTCTCAGCTAATAAAATAAGTTCTGCAGACTATTTGAGCAGCAGATATAGTTTGCAAAATTGCAATTGGCTGGACATCCAAACTTGTAAAGATTTTATACATACAAAGTTTGTACCCTCATTAGAGGGATACAGTAAGAGTAACTTAAAAATCTTGGATTTTTATCTCAACAGTTATTAATAGCTCACCCAAGACCACTTCATACATATCTGTTATTTATAAAATTCTCAGAAATGATTTTAGCAAAACAGATGATGTTATGTGATCCTATCTCGCCTACATTCTGACTGATGGGCTCGGAGCCGATCGCTCGGCTCCGACTCGGCACGCTTATGCTATAGAGCGAGGCCTCCAATTGGCTGAGCTATCTTTATCCCAGGATGCACCACCACTAATCCCCCAGATCTCGTTTGCCGCTTACAGAGCTTGGACGTGGTCTCAACATTGGCTGGGCTAAGTACTATATTAATAGTCTCTTTTCCTGTCAGTAGTTCACTCATTTCAACCCAAAAGCTGTTTTAACGGCTATTTTTTGTGTACGAGTGTGTTTCTTGTTGTTTTATTGAGTTTTGCTTAAATTTTCCTGTCAGAGAAGGTTCCGTTTAAGTTAGAGGGGCCTTCCCCTGTACTAACTACTTTAGTGGTTGTGTGTGGGTCAAGTACCCGTTTGAGTTAGAGGGTCTTGACCCTCCTTGTTTTCTTCCTTTCTTTTCTGTGTGTAAAAAAAAAGTTTTTCAGTTTAAAATATTCTGAGTTACTGGCATACTTATTTGTACCTGTGTCTTAAAGTTTACTGTTGTGGTCTGTTTTTTCTTGTACAACTATATCTAAGGAACATAAACCCTCCGGGTTTAAAAAGTGCATGAGGTGTGGGTTCAAAATGTCCGTAACGGACGACCACTCCTCGTGCGCCTATTGTCTTGGCGCCAAACATCTCCAGGAATCGTGCAGTGTATGCCATGCTTTTCCTCCGAGTCCTCCAGGAGAGGAAAACAAATTAATCCTTAAAGGATTAATCAAGCCTTCTTCGAGGAGGCTTTATCTTCCTCTCCTCTCCTTCTAAGAAGAAGCGGCTCCGACCAGTCAGTCGGAACCGGCGGCTAAAAAGCTAAGCAGACTTCTCCATCGGCTCCACGGACTTCGGAGCTGAGGTCGAACGGTCTGCCTCGATGCCTCCAGCCTCGACCCTCTGGTTTCGGAGCCGAGGTCTGGGGCATCGAGAGGCGGGTCACCCTCATCGGCTCCACTGATATTGGAGCCGATAAGGGTCATCGGCTCAGACACTTCCCCTCGGAGCGAAGTCCTTATCGGCGCCGAGGGAAATTTCCTTGAAGGTTTCCTCGAGCCGATAATTGTGGAGTCCTTTCGAGCCGGTCCCCGAGCCCTTCGGAGCCGATGGAGAAATCGGTTCGGGCCCGATCGGTATCCTCGAGATCTTCCAGGATGTCTGATTCGGACATCGACAGGGTACTCCTTCGACTCTTCCAGTCTCCGGTGTTCCAAAAGATGGTTTCGGCTCCAGCCCATTTGGCTTCGGAGCCAATGGTCCACTCCCTTACTGTACTTCCTCCTCCAACAGCTTCGGCACCGTTGGAGCAGGTGTTGGTGGAACCAGTGGAGGTGTTAGGGTCAGGCCCGACCCTTGCTCCGACTCCGGCTCCTGGGTCGGAGTTCAGTGCACGGACTTCTTCCTTCGGCCCTGAGGGGGGAGGCTTCGGGATTGATACCTTCAGTCCCAAGTCTCCCTCTTGGTGCGTCGGCAGCGGGAGTACCCTCCACTGTCGTGGCCACGGAGGGGGGACCTTCCCAGGATTCTGGTGGTCCCGCCTTCAGGGCTATGAGGAGTGCTCTAGCCAAATCTTCATTGGCTACCTCCACAGTTTCCCCAGCTCCTTCCCTACATTTGGAGACTGGGTCATTGGCAGTTCCCTGTCCAGACAGCGGAGCCCCTGGGCCTCAGGTTTCCCCGCTGGGGTTTCTCCCCTCCTGGAGGTCCTTCTGAAGCCTCTTCGAAGAACCTCCCAGGAAGAAAAACGTGCAAGAGGAAGCATGTTGACTCCTGACGAGTCTTTGACATCTGACACCGATCTCGATGATGCAGAGGGGTCCCCAAGTCATCCTCGGATGATGTCTCCTTGCAGACATCCTGGAAGCCCTAAAACAACGAGGCGGCTGGCAGTCCAAACCCCTCTGCTGATGAGTCGGTGTTCCTGAAGGCCTTCGGGCTCAGCCCTCCCTCCTGGGTGTCTCCACCCTTCGACGAGCTCTTGGATTTGATCTGTCGAGGCGTGGGAACACCCGACTCTGTGGAACCGGTGCCTCGTCCAAACAAATTTCTTTCAGCCCCCAGATAGAGAGTTCCTACGAAAGGTGTGGCTGTGGATGCTATGGTGGTGGCATCTGCTACACAGCAGGATGTAGCAGAGGCTTCTACGTCCGTCCATCCTCCTAATAAGGAGTCTAGGAGCATGGATCGGTACGGCAAGCGCACCCTAAGTTCAGCGGCCTTTACCTGGAGGTCTCTGAACTACCTGACGACTTTACGAGATTCGAGAGGGATCTGATTAAGGAGCTATCCGATATCCTCTTAGGTAACCTGCCTGAGGAGCTGGCCCAGACGGTTGGATCTCAGCTGGCTACAATGTCATCCATTTCGAACTCGTCCATGAGGCTCATCTCGTATGCGGCCGAAGGGCGGTACAGGCATTGCTCTACGGAGACAAGCCTGGCTCCGCCTGTGTCATTTCGTGGAGGCCTTCAAGTCTTCATTCGCTGACGCCTTTGATGGGTCCTCCTGTTTGGGCCCAAGGTGAAAGACACACTTACCCGCTGTGAACAGGAGGGTAAGACTCTGACTGCCATAGGGGCATGATTTTCCACTACCTTCGGCCTTATCCCAAGGCTAAAAGAGGAGGGAAGATGTGGTTCGGAGATCGCAGAAGTCTTACCCCTCTCAGCAGGAAGGTTCCCTCCAGAGGCAGAGGAGGGGGAAATTCATCAGGAAGACGCCGTCCCTGAGGCAGCAGAGGCCCCCGCAACACTGGAGACCGCGAGTCCTTTCGTGGCTCTTCAGCTTTTCATAGTCCCTGAGGGATTGCCCGTCTGTGCTGCTCCGGAGCCAGTCGGGGGTTGTTTTTCGAAGCACCTAAAGGCCTGGGAAGGGATCACTCAGGACCGATGGGTGCTTCGAATTATCGCCGGAGGTTACTCCATCCCATTCTGTTGTCCCCCCCCCTCAGTCCAAAAGAATCCCGGACCCGCCACCCAGTCAACGGGATACCACAGCCATAGAAATTTCAAAACTGCTGCAAAAAGGAGCCATCCAACCGGTCCCCGCAGACCAGATCGGATTAGGGACTTACTCAAGATTCTTTCTAGTGCCAAAAGACCGGGACTTGAGGCCCATTTTGGACCTAAGCAACCTAAACCGTTCAGTCAAGAAGTCCAAGTTCCGAATGGTCACTTTACAAACCATTCTCCCATTGTTGGAGAAAGGTGTTTGGATATGCTCCATAGACCTCAAGGACGCGTATTACCATATCAAAATACATCAAACGTCCAGGAGACACTTGCGCTTCAGCCTAGGAGGCAGTCATTTTCAGTTCCGTGCGCTGCCCTTTGGTCTCACCACAGCCCCCAGGGTGTTCACCAAATGCTTGGCAGTGGTGACTGCTCACTTCAGGAGTCTAGGATTCCAGGTGTTTCCATCTAGACGACTGGCTTCTAACTGCCACCTCCAAGCATCTACTTCTAAGGAGCCTGCAAGCCACAACATCACTGGGCAATTCCCTTGGAATCACCTTCAGTTGGCCAAAGTCTGTGTTACGGCCATCTCAAAGAATAAGATTCATAGGGGCAGAGATAGATTCAAACCAGATGCGGGTCTATCTACCTGCAGACAGAATTCAAATCATACAAAATCAGGTTCGAGCCTTACTCCCCAGGTCCAAAGCCCCAACCAGAATGGTCATGCAACTATTGGGATCGATGTCTGCCACAGTTCTGCTAGTTCCCTTGGCAAGGTTACACATGAGAATCCTCCAGTGGCTTCTTTCAACTCAGTGGTCCTTTCAGGAACTCCTCTCAATCATCTAATATGGATCACAGAATCTTGCAGACGGGACCTTCGCTGGTGGCTAGTGTCCTCCAATTTGGATCAGGGACGACCCTTTGTTCTTCCTCCTCCGGCCACTTTGACCACGGACGCCTCCCAGATGGGGGGGGGCATTCCCTGGGCAGGTCAGTCCAGGGCAAATGGCATCCGGAAGAGACCTCTCTCCACATCAACATCCTAGAAATGAGGGCAGTACTCCTGTCCCTTCAAGCCCTTCACTATTACCTCCCTCAGGGCGTAATTGCTGTTCACTCGGACAACATGTCAGTTGTCTGGTACCTGAACAAGCAGGGAGGGACCAGATCCTATCCTCTTTGCAGAGAAGCGATGAGGGTCTGGGAATGGGCAGTCTCGACCAAACGCTTCCTAGTGGCTACTCACATACCGGGCAAATCCAATGTCATAGCCGACAGGTTGAGCAGAACCATCCTCTCTCCTCACGAATGGTCTCTGAACATGACTATTACAAGACAGATTTTCAGCAAATGGGGAGTTCCGGCTGCGACCTCTTCGACTCCTCTGAATGCAAGTGCAAAGATTTTTCTCCCTAACCCGGCTCGGGAAGAGCCCTATGGACGCTTTGTCCATCCTTGGCCCACCGGCCTGCTTTATGCCTTCCTCCAGTTCCTCTCCTACCCAGGGTAATTCAGAAGGCATCTCTCTTAGGGAGCAAGATTATCTTAATTGCTCCTTACTGGCCTCGTCAAGTCTGGTTTCCCTATCTTTGGAAACATGCTCTGGAAGGTCCATGGTTCCTGGACCAGGTCCCAGACCTACTGATTCATCAGTCGGGACTACTACACCAGTCCCTACACACATTAAAATTGACGGCCTGGCTCCTCCTCTTCCGACCATAGTCAGGAGACATGCACTAGACCCAGATGTAGTGCACATATTGTCTTCAGCCCACAAGTCTGCTACGAAGAAACTGTATTCTAGCAAATGGAAAAGGTTTGCTATCTGGGCTCAACTCCGGGGCCTGGACCCCATTTCTACTCCCGTGGCAGAAGTACTCAAGTTCCTGACCTCTCTTTTCAACCAAGGCTCTTCTGTTTCTACCATCAAAGTACAATTGGCAGCGATTTGTAATTTTCATGAATCCATAAACCCACCCTTAATGAGCAACAGGTTGTGTAAGACCTTCTTGAAAGGTGCTGCTCTATTAAGACCTCCGGTTTCTCATCCTGCACCTCCATGGGATCTCGATGTAGTATTACGTGCCTTGACTTCTTCCCCCTTTGAACCGCAGCTACCTGTGATTTAAAGTTTCTATCATGGAAGACAGCTTTTCTAGTGGCAATTACTTCAGCCGGAAGGGTTTCAGAACTTCAAGCTTTGTCAGTGAAACCCCCGTACTTGGTTTTTCATACAGACAGAGTTTCCCTCAGACCAAATCCTTCTTTTGTTCCTAAAGTCTGTTCTACTTTATGCTTGCAACAGTCATTAGAGCTCCCAGTTTTTTTCCCAAAATACTCCAATAAAGCGGAATTTATTTTCCACACACTAGATGTCCACAGGCAGTTACATTTTTATTTGGATAGGACCAAACAATCAAGGAAGTCAGATCAGTTGTTTGTGTCCTTTGCAGAAAACAAATTGGGCAACGCGTACACAACGGTCACTATTGCCAAATGGATCAGGGACTGTATTACTCAAGCTTATATTTATTCTAACAAAGAGCTTTCCACCTCTGTCAAGGCTCATTCTACAAGGGCTATGGCTACTTCGGTAGCATTTCATTCTAAGATTGCTATTAGTGACATTTGTGCTGGCTACATGGTCTTCCCCGCATACCTTCATTTCTCACTACAAATTAGATGTGGCATCTAGAGGACGAGCTTCATTTGGTTCCACAGTGCTCAGGAGTGTTTTCCAATGAGCCACCCGGGATTTAGGTGCTAGGACGCTGTCTCATCAGTCAGAATGTAGGCGAGATAGGATCACATAACATCTTTTAGTTATGTACTCACCATAACTTCAGATGTTTGGGATCCATCTACTACATTCCTAATAACCCACCCTCCTTCCCCCTTCCTTGGAGATCAGAGGATATCAGAAGGTCCGAATCCTGTTGTTTCATCTTGAAACATCTAACAATGTTATATAATCAAGCTGTGCATGTGTGCATGAATGCGGACAAACAAGATCTGGGGGATTAGTGGTGGTGCATCCTGGGATAAAGATAGCTCAGCCAATTGGAGGCCTCGCTCTATAGCATAAGCGTGCCGAGTCGGAGCCGAGCGATCGGCTCCGAGCCCATCAGTCAGAATGTAGGCGAGATGGATCCCAAACATCTGAAGTTATGGTGAGTACATAACTAAAAGTTACTTTTTGGAATTATTCAAGTGAAGTTAATAGATAAGTATTCTCAGAAAAAGATAAAAAAAACTTTTTTACAGTCGGTGAAAGAATCCACATCTTTCCTGTTCTGGCGTGTACACACATGAAAATTTTTACATAGATGTTTTTTCACCCCACATAGACTGGCAATAACGTACAAGAAAAATGAAATGAAATGCTGGAGATGTGGGCACCCTGATGTTGACCGGATACATATGGTTGTTAATTTCCCCATTTTGGTTAGACTTTAAATATCTTTGTAAAGTTCTATGGAATGACAGCTGTATAATTTCTGACTCCCTTATCGTTTTCAGTGTTCCTGTTCCTGAAGTCATTCCTAAAAACCAAACAGTTTTACTGTGGTCTATCTTCTTTATAGCAAGGAAAACTGTTACTAAAAATTGGAAATCCCAATCTACTCCTGTCTTTAAAGTTGAGTTTATTCATCTTGTGAAATACATTTGTAAGAACGAGATTGCTACTATAAAAGCAAAGACTAACGACATAACTCATCATTTAATTGCTTGGACAAAATTGAGTAATTTGTTAGAGAAATTTTAAGTGTTCCCCTATGTATATTGATTTTTTAGTTGTTTTATGGATATTGTATATAGTTTATTTGTTTTTTCTTATTACTATATTGTTAAGTTGTTTGTTATAAAGTGAATGAAATCATTTTGGAAAAAAATGTGAAGAGAAAGGTAGGCTGAGTCAGGGAATCTCTTGAGTTGTTTAGGCCTTCTCCTCTACGTTCTCCAAGAGATTTTCTGTGCTATTCACTACTTTGGTAAAATAAATAAATAAATACATAGCCTCAGCAGAATGCTGGTAAGCAGATGTTTAAAAAGCAATGGTAGGGAGCTTTCAAAATAGAATACTGGAACCGCCAAAACAAAGGACAGTCAATTAAATCAGAATGACTGTAGCAAGGGGCCTTACCCCTCCCTTCCCACCTTGGTAGTCCCATAATTCTTCCAGAAAGTCTGAACCCAAGTCTCTCTCTTTGGCAAAAGATTGTTTCAAACAAATGGGTCCTGAAGGTGAGATCCATCTGTGCTACAGGTGACAATGGGAGGAACTTCCTTCTCATCCATTAGACCAGACTCGTCTGTTTCCTCCTTTTTTAAAACACGGGTTGGCTCTAGGATAATAGAGCCTGTTCCACTTTCCCGGCTGGGGAAAGATTTTTACTCAAAAATGTTTCCTTTCTAAAACTAGTTTGAGATGGTGCCAAAGTTCAAAATGCTATTACTACACTAGTTTGAAATCATGCCAAAGTTCCAAATGCTATTACTTCACAATTTGTAACTCCTCCCTCATTTCCATTTTTAGTAACCTTAGATTTAAAAGATGCACTTTGTCACATTCCTATTTATCCAGATTTCAGATGTTTAAGGTTTTGTGTATCTGGATCGTAGTATCTGTTCCCTTCCTTACCCTTAGACTATCCACTGTTTTCAAGAGTAATCACAATAGTGTCTAGTAGAGCTCCATTAGTAGCTCATTGTGGGCTAAATGATAGCCATATTTTTCCATATTTAGTCAACTTGCACATCTTTGCAGAGCCTTTTTGAAAGTGTCAGAAATCTCTCTCTTGGGTAAGAGATCTCCTTTATAGGTCAGGATTCAAAGAGAAAATTTTAAAAGTCTTTTCTGACTCCTTCCCACAGGATTGTGTTTCTGGGGTACCTCTTGGGACATTTCAGTACAAAGAACTTTTCTTCAACAGGAAAAAGTAGATCTATATATAGATCTGTTCCAGTGGTTTTAGACTTTGACTACAGTCTCAGCCAGGGAGTACCTCCTGGATTTTGGATCTCATGGCTTCCATGATACTCATGATGACTTTTGCATCTCAAATCTCTTTAGTCCCAGCATCAGCACTTGCCATACCTCTCAACCTAAAGTCATCAAAAATCTGGACAAAGGCCCATGACAAGTAGGTACAACTGGCCAAAACTCTGGACACTGATTAACATAAAACATGCATACATAATTATGCAATCCCCACCCACTCCAGTGGAATTATGGGAACTGGACACCCAATGATCTAAACACGAATTGAAGAACAGACAAAATATTAAACAGAAAATATAACCAGAATGATAGTGTTTTATTTGTATTAACATTTGAACTTGTATAAAACTGAAATGCAATTTTCTTTTATGAAAATAAAATTGACTGCTATACTAATATTAAGTAACACTGCTAAATATAACAAAATTATAAAATATTAACTAATTATCCAGCATCCATCTGCCAGTCCAGCATAAAAAACATTTTACACAGTTATGTTCCCCAGTCGGTCAGTGCAATCCAGGGATCAAAAACTCCTGTGCGTCTACAGTCCCCTTGCAAATCTGCTGGGCATTGTCTGTATTCGTACAAGGTTGTTAAGGCTTGAAACTCCTTACCTACTGTATCCATCAGGTCTATAGCCCTGGACCTCTCCCTTCTTTCAAAACCACTCTGAAAGACTTTCGCGCTAAAATCTGTCTCTGTTCTTGCTCAAAACCAGGATAAACTATATTCCTAAATATGAACACATACCTTTTCTTTCCTTATAGCTACTTACTCTCTCTTTTTCACTTACTTCCTTACTGCTATCAAATTCTCTTTCCCGATTTTCACTCTAAATATAGCATAAGCCTGTTTTCCCCTCCCTTCATATTGCATTTTCTTTTTGTTTTAGACTAGCTTACCTTTAATTTCTCTAAATATTAAATTATTGTCATATAACTCATATTGATTCTTAACCAATGTTTTTGTATTATGACTAATTTGCTATAATTATTTAAACTGCAGATGTTTGTTTTATTTTTGAAGATTGTAAAATTATTGTTCTTAAAATGTTTTGTATTAATTTGGAACTTTTCTTCTCATGCCTCCACTGCAAATGGGCTTCTACCCAGTCAGTCTTTCCCGGTATGCCAAGGCTACAAAAGTGCTTGGGGTAGTAAAGGCACAATGTCTGTTGCAGAAACAAAACAACAACATGCCAGACAGACTGCAAATGTACTAAAAATTAAAATCATCATATACATTAGAATAAGCCCCCCCCCCCCAACACAGTCAGTTGAAGAGCACATGCAAGTAGCTACAGGACATACCTCTCAACTGTTCAGATTTTTGTAGAATGTCCAGATTTTTGTCTCATATTTTTGATCTTTTTCTCATAAAAGTTTGGTTTTCTGGCAAATCATTGGCATGTCATTGCGGTCTGAAGTCAGAAATGACAGGCATTTCAGTTTCAAACTTCATGCCTTTTAGAAAATTCATGCTAATGTAAAACCTAATAGTCTATCAGCTTTCTAGGTTTATAAGAGCAATATTTCAAAAATGTCACTATTTTAGGGCCTTTGTTCCCCCCATTATTTATGGCTTTGTCTAGATTTCTTGCTCTAAGAGGTTGAGAGGTATGCTTTTACAGGAAGGTGCCTAGAACTTGCAGTTGCAGGTACTTTTCACTTAAGTGCACTGGAGTCAGTGCATTGCATAATGTATTTATTATATAAAAAAGTGCCATTTCCAGTACTTTGATGCACGCCATAAAACAACAGTTACAAACTTCTCTGCCCCTTCTGTGCTCACAACACCCTTCAAGTTGTGGAAATGCATGAAGTAAGCAGGAGGCGCGTGGGATGAAAAGCAGCAATTGGAGCTCCCTATGCTCCTGCAACTGTCTGACTGAAAAAAAATCAAGCAACAAAACCATGCAGACACACTCCAAATTCAGTTAAAAGCTAAGAGCTACAGCTGTGCAAGACCCCCAAAGGAGCGTTCAATGCCACCTTAAAAGTTGATTCTACAGTACTTCTCAGCATTGAAAGTTTTGTCCAGAATGCAGCTACACCTAGTGGTGGAAGGACAGATTATCAAAAAGAAGAAGTCAATGACTACTGTTTCCATTGCTTAAAAAAGTTAGGAATTACTTTATCTTAAATAGGTCAACAGGATAGCACAATGAATTGTGTACCTTTTACGGTAATAAGCATATCCTGCTCTAAACAATCACATGGACTATAACTACAGAATGCAGTATAGACTTAATATTCATTGTCCAACTTAATTTTGTAAACCATGGCTTTCCTAAGGATAGACTTTAATTTTAAACATCCGTTTACCAATCTTTTAACTTGGCCTTGAACCAAATAAAACCAAGACTCCTTCCTCAAGCAAGAAGAAACTAGTCTGGTGGACCCCGGCCATAAGCAAACTTTACAATAAAAGGAGGAGACTTGTACAAAGAAAGGCCAAATCTCAAGTAGAAAAATCATCCCTGATCAGCATTCGTAAGAAATTGAGGGCCCTCATCAAATCAACTAAAGCTAATTTTGAAAAGAAAGTTGCCAAGGATAACCATAAGGCCTTCTATGGCTACGTCAAAACCTAAATGGCAACGCACAGGTCTGTTCTGAGCTAGTACAAAAATGGAACAAAATACACCGACCCTTCTGACATTGCCAACATCTTGGCTGACCGGTTCAGTGCAAATTTCTCCCCCCCCTCACCACCTACAAGGCCTATTACCATTCCAGGGGATTGTGTAAGTCCAATTATTACTGATACGTTGGTTAACAAGGCTCTATCTAAAGCTAAAAACACTGCCTCCATGGGACCAGATGGTGTCCCAGGCTGTGTCCTACACGAGCTCCAAAAGGAATTAACCCCGCATCTTAATACCCTGTTCAGTCTCAGCCTCTCCACAGGATATGTGCCCATAGAATGGCGCACGGCAGTGGTGGTCCCGCTACACAAGGGTGGGGCCACAACTGACCCTGGGAACTACTGACCAATAAGCCTGACCAGTTTGATCTGTAAGGCTATGGAGCGAATCATTATGGAACTCATAAATGGAGAGATTGGGAACCTCCAGTCGCTGGACCCCACACAGTTCGACTTCGTCAAGGGCAGATCATGCCTCCTGAACCTGGTGGATTTCTTTGAGACAGTTACTCCGATTATAGATAAGGGAAAGGAGGTACACACGGCTTACCTTGACCTTGCTAAAGCATTTGATACCATTCCCCATTCAGGTATTATTGATAAGCTCACCAGCCTGGGCATAAACCCTTATGTCACAAGATGGATCGCAAACTGGCTCTCAGACAGATCCCATAAAGTAAGAGTAGTGGGATCTATATCCGAATCCAGACCAGTAATGAGTGGTGTGCCTCAGGGCTCTGTCCTGGGGCCCCTCCTGTTTGGCATATACTTATCAGAAGTACAGGCAAGCACGGAAGGGCTGTGGCTGACTAAGTTTGCGGACAACTGCAAACTGGGTGCTATAATAGAGTCTCCGGCTGACATGGAGATCCTCCAGAAGGGCCTAAATGAGACTGATGCATGGTGTCAAAGCCATGGACTCAAGCTAAATGCAAAAAAAATGTGTAGTAATCCCCTTTGGAAAAAACAGAGTACCCGCAAACTACAACATAGGAGGTAATCCCCTGAAATCTGAAGAAGAAATAAGGGATCTAGGGACCCAAGTAGATAGTCAGCTTTCCTTTGATAACCATGTTGCCAAAGTGGTTAGAAAATCCTTCTATGTGACCCATCTGATCACGAAAGGGTTCACATCAAGATCTAAGGATGTAATGGTGCCCCTCTACTCTTCCCTCATCAGACCCATTATTGAGTGCAATGCACCAATTGGAATGTACCTGGCTAGACATCTCCAGCAGCTGGAGAGACCACAGAGGTACCTAACCAAGAGGATTATTGGCCTCAAACAGTTGCCCTATGCAGCACGATTGAAAAAGCTAAGACTGTTTTCTGTTGCATACTGCTTTCTCAGAGGCGATCTCTGTCTAACGTACAGAGCCATGTCCAACCCAGTATTGTTGAACATGCTCCATCTTAGCAAAACCAAATCTACTTGAGCTACACGCTCTAGGGATATAAACCTCAACACAACAATGAATAGAACATGCTGGAGGGATGGATTCCCTTCGTAGAGACTTCCCGTACTATGGAACAGGGTCCCGATCTACATAAGACAGAGCCCGTCACTATCACTCTTCAAGTGAACCTTGATGAGTGGATGGATGACAGAAAGTTCACACTGGGGATCACACCAACAGCACTACTAGATAGGGGCCAAGGGTACTAGCTGCTAGTACAAGGGTCTAAGGAACTACTAAAGGGACGGTGAATACCGCACATCATGGCTGGGCTAATATATGCCTTCGGGCAGATAGCCCAGTACCAACCTATGAACCTATAAGGCCAAGTTAAAAGATTGGTAAATGGAAATTTAAAATTGATACCAGTTTCCCAGGTTTTGCAAAACTGTCTCCACTGTTCCACATTCGTTCTCGTAATACAAGTACAATTTACATGCCATGCTTACTTTCATTAGATCTTGTCTGTACTTAAGGCCTGCCTTTTGCAAGGAAAAGCACCAGAAGTTAATATGCAAATATTATCGTAGTTAAGTTACATATCCAAAAGAAGACTTGTCTTTACAATGCTCAGATCAGTATTTTACATGAAAAATGGTGGTGTGGTGACATAGTTGTTAGTGTTACTGCCTGGTTTGCAGATCCAGTTCTCACTTGGGATACCTTTTGTGCAGAATCTCTCCCCTGCGTCTTCATGATTTTTCGCTGGCCCAATAATGATATACATTTGTGTTTCAGACTTTATATTCGTATCTGACAAATCCTGTTATTCTAGCAACTTTTTTAAGTTTTTAAGAGCAGTATTTAAAACTGTCCCTGGGGCGGCCATGGTGGTGCAGCGGTTAGCATTGCTGCCTCACAGCAAAAGTTCTCCGGTTCAATTCTCGGCTGGGGTGCCTTCTGTGCAGAGTCTGCATGTCCTCCCTGTGGTCGCGTGTGTTTCCTCTGGGTGCTCCGGTTTCCTCCCTCATCCCAAAGACATGCAGTAGGTGGATTGGACACTCTAAATTGGCCCTAGGTGTGTGTCTGTGTGTGTGTGTATATACATACCTTCTGTGGAAGGTTGGGTGCTGGGCTGGCAACTTGACACCGTAAATCTCCACTGCCAATCATGAGCGGACAGATGATCCGCTGTGGCGACCCCTAACCGGGAAAAGCCAAGAATTTAAAACTGTCCCTATTTTGGAGCTTTTGTCCCCTCATTCTGACTGGCTTTGTCCAGATTTGTTGCGCTAAGAGATTGAGAGGTATGATGTAAACAAAAAAAAAGTTAACGAAAACCGGAACCAAATTAAAGTGCCTCAATGTCTTCATTTCTGCATGGAGAAAAACCTCTAGGGTCCAGAACACACACAACAGGTCTGGAGACCGTCATGTCTCAGCAATTAAAAAAAACGTCATGTCTCAGCAATTAAAAAAAAAAAAAAAAAAAAAAAAAAGTAATACAACTATCCAACTATGTAAATAAATAAAAAAAAATTGTGATTTCAAGGGGCCACTCGGAAATTTGTGGCACCCCATTGTTTTAGCCTCAAAACTGGGAAATTCTGAGGAATTCGGTCTATTTGAGAGGTTTTGACCTACTGTCTTTTTTCAAATTCCATTTCTTGGGTTTGTAAAACGAAAATCAGTTGGTGGCAACTTCTGATTTCTCAAAATCCAGATCTCCCATTCTCTTGTCCTGCTCTAAAACAGTCAGTGCCTTGGGATGCCTAGGGCTTTGCTTGGGGAGCAGTGACAGTGATTAAGTGCAGAGTCTTTGGGACAAAACATTCAAACTAAGACACGTGCATTAAAGAGATGTTAGCTTTTATATAAAGGATCTCAACTCTAAATCATCTGTGGTCACCAGGATGTCTTCAAGTCTTTACAGACAACACCACAGTGAAGTGGTACATAAACAAGCAGTTGGAGCCAGATCTTGCCCCTGTGCAGAGTAGTTGTGTTAGCTAGGATATAACTTTACAGCAAAATCGTACTGTACAGATATTTTACATTCCATGAGAGCAAAATTGAGTGGCAGACAAGCTGAGCAGGACCAAGGTGGACCCTCACAAATGGAAAATAAATCGGGGGGGGTCTTCTAAGAACTGATCCATCTGTTGGGAACACCTCAGGTAGACCTTTTTCCCCTCCTCTATAAACAACTAACTGGCAAAATTCTGTTCCAGGACTCTGAAAGAAGGTCTGAAAGACAGATGCTTTTTCTTTTCCATGGACAGGAATGTTTTGTATACTTTTCCACCATTTTCACTAATATCCAGGATACTTCTGAAAATTCAGGACTCCCTAAAGATCCTTGTGGTGACTCCCTTCTGGTCCAGGCAGCAGTGTTTCTCCCTTCTTTTGGAAACTACCAAAGGCAATAATCAAAAGCTTCCACACAGACTGGATTTACTTGTACAAGGACAGGAGTGTTTGTTGCATCTTGACCCCAAGTAACTGCAGTTGACTGCCTGTACGATAGGGTCTTAATACCTATAAAGCAACTGTTTTCTGAGGATGTGTAGCAGGTACAATTGGAGGCAAGAAAGTCTTCTATTAGAAAATCCTGTATTAGCAAATGCAAAAGGTTTTCTAGTTGGTGACAACTATTTTTTTGTGGTATCTAAACCCCACATTTGAGCTGGTTTGGGCTTGTTTGTTCGTCATGCATCACAGCTGCACTGTTTTTAACCCATTGTGAGGTGTTCCAGGTACAAATTTTCCCTTAGTAGCACTTGTGTGATCACCTAGTACTACTCATCTTAGACCTTCCACCCTTTTCCTCCTTAGCTCTCATGCTTCTCTACCTCAGATTCTGACAAATATGGATGGACAATTTCCTGTGGTTTCCTACCAGTCTGGTTGATCTGGGTACACTGAGACAGTGTAGCAACTGTCTCATGTACAAGGACAACCCTCTACTACTACCATGTAGGAACACAATTTTTGAGAGGTGCAATTACATTAAGAACCTAGACTCTGTGCTGTCTCCCTCACAAGCCAGTATAGTTGGCACTGAGAAGGTTGTCAGCACAAACACCACACCTCAAACACCACCCACACCTACACAACAAACACCCACATATGCGGAGGTTCTTAACAAAAGTATACCCAAACAAAAGAGACCTCCGATGCAAAAACACATGCAAACTCCACAGCCCACCACACCACACATAGTCCACACACCTGTGTCTCACAGCCACTAAGGCCTAACCGTAAACCCAACATATTAGTCATAGGAGACTCCATTGTGAAACGCACAGATGTGCCCTTCACCAGGCTGGATAAGGAGAAAGGCACAGTCATGTGCCAGAATCTGCCATATCACACATGCACTCAAGTCTCTCAACCAACAACAGGTACAGTTATGACTCTGTCATATTCCATGTTGGTGTGAATGACTTGAGACGTACGTCCCTGGACTGTATGAAGAGACATGATCGAGCTCGCTGAATGTGTCCCAGGCAGGTATGTCCCTAGCCTTAAGCAGCATTCTACTGTCCCCCAGAATGATGCTTCAATACAAACAGAAAATGATTGACTTTAACAATTGGCTTAGTTTCTGGTGTCATTCCAAGGGGATCCAGTACCTGACAGCCTGGGAAGACATGATCGACAGACCACGATGCTTGCCAGAGATGGCCTGCATCTGTCTCCCTTGGGCTTCAGGCTTTTGGCAAAGACTCTTGCCTCCGCCATAATGCCTTTTTTAGGCAATGTCATGAGGTCAAAACTACCAACATGAATATTTCATCAAAATGCAGATTAAAGATCATGCTGCTAAATGTTTGGAGTTTAAATGTGAAACTGCAATTACTGCAAGCATTCTTAACTCTGGAAGATGCTGACATTTGTGCAGTCAAGAAACC
This sequence comes from Protopterus annectens, assembly GCF_019279795.1. Classification (NCBI taxonomy): domain Eukaryota; kingdom Metazoa; phylum Chordata; order Ceratodontiformes; family Protopteridae; genus Protopterus; species Protopterus annectens. The sequence continues at coordinate 267,629,478 of NC_056736.1, read as the reverse complement.
TGGTTCAAAGCTGCGGAGAGCACCAGAGCCATACCAGGTTACTCATCCTATCATGCATTCCAACCCCAAACCGTGGAGAGCAAAGCAAAAGGAGGTGGAGTTTCAATATATATTAAAAACATACACACCTTCAGGCTGGTCAAAACAGTCTGACACACAGGAGACACACCAGGTGCAGTTAACTGTTGACAAGACCCCTATTCAAATCATAGCTAACTACAGGCCCCCAACTTGATTCAACATGCCTACTCCACCTATCTGGAGCTCTTCAAATCTATCAAGATTCAACCTCTCACCATGATCCTGGGTGACTTTAACTATCCAGCCATAGACTGAAAGAACTACTCGTGCCAAAGCAAAAATACCCAGAGATTCCTGGATTCCATCAATGCAAATTCCTTGGACCAGCTGATTGACACCCCTACAAGAGGTGATGATATATTGGACTTGGTATTAACTAACATGAGTATACACTACAACATCCCTACAGTGTCATTCTCCCTGGTAAGATCTGACTACAGAGCGGTCACTTTTGAAAAGTCATCATCTAACCCCCCCAGCTAGGGCAAACAAAAAATTTCTCCAAAGCTGATTACAGCCTCCTGAGGGAAGGTATAAACAGCTTCACAGCCCCCTCCCCCTCCATAGGAACTGGCACAAATGTCAAAACCTACACCAAAGTACTATACAAGCATTTATATAGCTGCATGGAGTCAGGAATACACGAAAGGACAAAGTCATCCTCCTCGAGGAGGAATAAACCTGTCTGGTGACATCTGTAATAAATGAGCTCTATAATAAAAGGAAAAAATTGCTGTCCAGGACCAAGAAGGAACAGGTGCCTAATTGGAAGCATTCTGTACTTAGCCTGAACAAGCAAATAAGAGCACTAGTGAAACCCTCCAAAGCAAACTTTGAGTCCAAACTGGCCACTTCTTCTAAAGACAGTCACAAGGCATTCTTCACATATGTCTGCAGTCTCAAAGGAAGTACTCAGATCTGCTCAGAACTGGTGGTCAAGGACACCACATAAACAAACGCCGTAGAAATAGCCAATCTGCTGGCAGACAAGTTCAGCAAAAACTTCACCCATCTGTCCCCCTCATCCATAAATCAGGACATTCTCAGCACCTGTCCCCCCACTTCCCCTTATCTCTTGGAAGCAAGTTATCACTGCCCTCTCAAAGGCAAAAAATGCAGCCTCTGTGAGACCCCGATAACGTCCCAGGCTGCATCCTACATGAATCTGGACGGCAACATTATGTACCCTATTCAGCCAAAGCCTAAGTACCGGCTTCGTCCCAGTTAAGTGAAGGACAGCCACAGTCATCCCTCTGCATAAAGATGGAGCGTCCACTGATCCAGGAAATTATAGACCCATCACCCTAACTAGCCTGATCTGCAAGGCCATGGAATGGATTATCATAGGTTCATAGGTTTATACTAGCCTATATGCCTTAAGGCATTTATAAGCCTAGCCCAAAGTTTTGTGGCTTACGCCACCCCTTATATGAAAAAATACTGTGCCCATTAGTTTGTTGTGCCTCTGTCCAGCAGTGACACAGAGATGATTCCCGGGGTAAACCTACGATCTCCCATCCACAGGTCAAGATTTCTCTTGAACAGAGCCAGCGAGGAGCTCTGCCTCACATGGACCGGGATTTTATTCCACAGCATAGGGAGTCTCTGAGTGATAAATCTACCCCTCCAGCACGTCCTATTTATATCCGTGCTAAGGTTTAAGTCGCTTGCTCTAGTGTTTCTGGTAGATTTGGATTTTTTGAGGTGGAGCATGTCCATTAATTCTGGGCAGACGGTATGTGACTGAATAGAGCTGGAGTTTCTTCAATCTGGCAGCATATGACAGATTTTGGAGTCCCTTTATCCTTTTGGTGAGGAACTTTTGGGGTCTCTCCAATTGCTGCAGATGTCGGGTGAGATACATCCCGAATGGGGCATTGTACTCGATCATTGGTCTGATAAGTGAAGAGTACAGGGGAACAATGACCTCACTAGATCTGGATGTGAATCCCTTCATGATCAGGTGGGCAATGTAGAAGGTCTTTCTAACCACTTTAGCAACGTGAGTGTCAAAAGAAAGTCCACTGTCAACCTGGGTCCCCAAGTCCCTGATAACCTCTTCTGTGCTTAGTGGATTGCCACCTATATGGTAGCTTGGGGTTACCTCGTTTTTCCCGAAGGGTATGACTATACATTTTTGGCGTTTAACTTCAGGCCATGGCTCTGGCACCAGCTATCAGTTTCCGTGAGTCCCCTCTGAAGGATATCCGTGTCCAATGCACTTTCCACTATGGCGCCCAGTTTGCAGTCATCTGCAAACTTTGTCAGCCAAAGTCCTCCCATGTTGGCCTGTACGTCTGAGAAGTAGATGCCGAACAATAGGGGGCCAAGGACCGAGCCCTGTGGGACACCACTTGTGACTGGCTTGGAGTCTGACATAGCCCCAGCAACTCTAACCCTGTGGGTTCTATCCTTAAGCCAGTTTGCAACCCATCTTGTGACATATGGGTTTACATTTAAGCTGGTAAGTTTTTCTACAATACCCGAGTGGGGTATTGTGTCGAAAGCCTTTGCAAGGTCAGGGTAGGCTGTATGGACTGCCTTACCCTCATCAATGGCCTTGGTGACTGTTTCGAAGAAGTCAACCAAGTTCAAAAGGCATGATCTGCCCTTGACAAAGCCAAACTGGGTTGGGTCCAATGTCTGCAAGTCCCCTATATCTTTGTTTATGAGCTCCATTATGATCCTCTCCATAGCTTTGCAGACTAGACTTGTTAAGCTTATGGGGAGGTAATTTCCAGGGTCCATAGAGGCACCGCCTTTGTGGAGTGGGACCACAGTTGCCGTACGCTACTCCTTGGGCACGTATCCTGTGGTAAGGCTGAGATTAAACAGCTGCCTTATGTGCGGGTTTAGTTCCTCATTGAGCTCGTGTAGCACACAGCCGGGGACACCATCCCGTCCCATTGATGCTGTGTTTTTAGCTTTAGAGAGAGCAGCTTTCACCTGCACATTTGAGATGTCTGGGAGGCTACACTCCGCTGGGATAGTTATCTCTCCTTTAGGGGAGAGGGTGAAGTTTGCACTGAACCTGTCTGCCAGTATGTTGGCAATGTCTGTGGGTTCAGTGCTTTTTTTGTATCCTTTTGGACTAATTCTGAGCATATCTGGGAGTTTCCACCCAGGTTCCTAACATAGCTGAAAAAGGCCTTATGATTGTCTTTTGAATCCATGGCAATTTTTCTCTCAAAATTGGCCTTAGTTGATTTTATGAGTGCTCATATTTTTTTACTAATAATGATCAGGGGTGACTTCCCTTTTATGGATTTTGTTCTATCATGTAATAGCTTTCTCCTCTTATTGTAAAGTTTGTTAATGGCTGTGGTCCACCAGACTGGACGTTTGCCCTTGGTGGAAAGAGTCTTGGTTTTATTTGGGATTGCCTGATCCATGCAGTCCTGGAGGTGTTCATAGAAGGCATTTGTAAGGGCTTCTGCAGCTTGGGTTGTGGTTTCCACTGGCTCAGGAGCCCTGAAGGATACCACACCAGTCTTGAGTAGTGTGAAGTTTGCTTTAGAGAAGTTCTTCACTGTGGTCTTTTTTGTCTGGGGTGGGGGCGGGATGTGGATTTCCAGTGAGATTAGTTTATGATCAGATCTCACCAATGAGGGATATACTTCCGGTGTGGAGCATTTTGTCCCCATGTTTGTGATAATGAGATCTAGTATATTTTCTCCTCTCGTGGGAACAGTGACTAGTTGTTCCATGGCATTTGAATATATGAACTCCAGGAACCGTTGGGCTAGAAAGTTAGGGCTTGAGTAATGTTCCCAGTCTATATTCGGGTAGTTGAAGTCACCCAATATGATGGTGTTTGGAGATACATTTATACCCTCCAGTGTCTTCAGGAAGGCTGTGTGGGGTTCCTGCGTTTGAGGGGGTGGCCTGTAGCATGCTACAAATTGTAGAGCAGTTTTGCCTATGGTTAGTTGCACCTGGATGGTTTCCTAAGCTTCGTGCGTTGCCACCAACCTGGAGGTGTGGGTATCCTTGATGAATATGGATACTTCCCCTCCTTTTGTGATGTGGTCTGGGTTTTGGGGCTGGAACGCATGATATGAGGTAAAACCTGATAGTGCCGGGGTGCTCTCAGGAGCCTTGAACCAGGTTTCAGTTACAGCACAGACATCGATGTTCTCCATACTGAGAAGGGCCTCGAGTGCGTGCATTTTGAGATTTTGACTTCTGGCATTGAGCAGCATTACCCTCAGTTTCTTCCCATTTTTGTTTTCTAGGGTGGTAGGTTTAGAATTTGAGCCTTGCCTAAAAAAGGCACTATGGACCTAATTAACAAGGACATTGGCAACCTCCAAGCACTTGATCCCACACAGTTTGGTTTCATCAAGGGGAGGTCATGCCTGTTAAATTTGACTGACTTTCTTTGAGGCAGTCATCAAAGCCATGGATGAGGGGAAGATAGTGCACACAGCCTACCTTGATCTGGCCAAAGTCTTTGAAACTATCCCAACTCTGGTATGATAGATAAACTCTTTCAACTAGGCACCATTCCGTATGTTACCAGATGGGTAGCAAACTGGCTTACTGATAAGAACTCACCTAGTCAATATACCTCAAACAGTAGGCCTGTAAGGAGCGGTGTACCCCAGGGATCGGTGTTGGGGCCTCTGTAGTTTGGGATATACTTTTCTGAGGTGCAAGGTTAAACCAGTGAGGTATGGCTGTGCTGTCATCAATTCTCCTAGTGATGTGGAAATCCTCCAAGAGGGTCTCACCCAAACAAATGACTGGTGCCAGAAGCATGGCCACAAACTAAATGCCAAAAAAATGCATCATCATTTCCTTTGGGAAGAGCAATGTCTCCACAAATTATCACATTAATAACAAGGTCCTAAGCATGCAATCTGTTGGGAGGGACTTGAGCTCCCAAGTTGATAGCATACTGACTTTTGACCACCATGTTGCCTCTCTTGTATGGAAAGCTTTCTACATGGCACACCTCATTAGGAAAGCTATCTCATCCAGGGACAAGGAGGTCATAACATCCCTGTATTCTTCCCTTATAAGACCCATTATTGAGTACAACTCCCCATTTGGCATGTACCTCACAAAACACATGCAGCAGCTAGAGACCACAGAGGTTCCTCACCAGGGAGATCCAGGGCCTCATACATCTACCTTACACAGATAGCTAAAAGCCCTGTCCCTCTCCTCAGTTTCGTACAGACTCCTCAGAGGTGACCTGTGTCAGACATGCACAGCAATTTCAGACCACGCCTTGATGGGACTGCTGCATATCTGGAAGTCAAGCTCCACTCGAGTAACCCGCATGCACGACCTCAGCCTGGTCTGTGACATCAATAGGACTTGTTGGCGGGACAGATTTGTGTCCTAGAGACTCCCCCTTCTGTGGAATAGACTCCCTCTCCACGTCAAATAGAGTACTCATTAACACTTTTTAAGTGCAACTTGGATAACTGGATGGGAACAGAAAATAACCCCTGGGATTCCACCTGCCTTCCTGCTGGACAGAGGCATCAAGTGCTGACTTTTGGAACATGGGCTAAATTTTTGGCTAGGCTTGTGAGGGCCTCAGGGCCAATAGCCTAGTAACTTACTATGATCCTTTGATGTTATGTGGTCCTATCTTGCCTACATTCTTACCTGTGGGTTCGGAGCTGAATATCTGCTCCGACTCGGCCGATTTTACTAGCTCAAAGTCTCTCATTGGCTGGGCTAAGAGGGTATCCCATGGTGCACTGCTCCATATCCCCAGATCTCTTTTGCCGCTTGTGTAGCTCGGACGTGGTCTCACTTGGCTGTGGCTAACTACCTTCTTTTTGCTATTTCTCTTTGAGAAATTTGTTAGTTCATACCCAAAAGCTATTTTTATAGCTACTTCTTGTTGCTGATCGCTAAATTGTGTGTATTTTCTGTGCTTGAGTGTGGTAGTTAATGGTATCCCTACTGTTCCAGCGGGCTAGGCCCGTTTTAGTTAGAGGACCTAGTCCTCCCCTCTTTGTTGGATAGCCCCTTCGGTGTCTTTGTGTTCTCTCTGTGTAATCCCTAGAAGAGACGTTTCTGTTAGAGGTTCTTTGCGTGTGTATAGTACTGTTTTTTCTGGTGTTTCTAAATTGTGTGTGAACCGTTTCAATTAGAGGTTCTCAGAGTGTACCTAGTACTGTTTTCCCGCCCTTTTTGTAAGTTGCATCTAGGTGTTTCGCTAGCGTTAATTATAAAATGTCCAAGGATCAGAAGGAGCATAAGCCTTCTGGCTTTAAAAAATGTTCCAAATGTGGATATAAAATGTCCATTACGGATGGACACTCTGTGTGTGTGTGTCTACTGCCTTGGAGCAATCCATTTACAGGAGTCGTGTAGCTTTTACCACGTGTTCAGTCCTAGGGTGCTCCAGGAGAGGAAAAATAAATTGATATTAAAGGGACTTCTCAAACCGTCTTTTGAGGAAGCTATAGACTCGGCTTCTAGTACTCAGTCAAAATCTAAAGCCTCCAAGTCTAAGAAAAGGTCTCCGACTCAATCTGCTACCTCGGACTCTACCTCCTCGGCTCCACTGTCCTCGGGGCCGCAGGAGGTATCGGTGTTAACTGAATCGGCGTCTGCTCCTATCATTCTCGAACCTATTTGGAGCCGGTCGCCCAGTGTGAGGCATGGTTCACCAGACAGGAGATCCCAATCTCCATCACTCTCCTCCATATCCTCCAGGCTTTCTGATTTGGATGTTGATAGGGTAATGCAGAGGCTCCTGCAGTCGCCGGTGTTGGCCAAATTGTTCTCGGCTCCGACCCACTCGGCTCCAGAGCCAGTTCCTATGACCGTTTCGATGATTCCTCCTCCGAGCACATCCTTGTCGTCGGAGCCGGCATGCTCCGCTCCGAGTGATGTTCCTGTGCCGGCTCCGATACCCACTCTGGGTCTATCGGTGCCAACCTCGGCTCCGACCATGTCGGTTCCGTCCACAGGATTCGAGACTCAGGTCTGTTCGATTGGGCCCGAGGGGGATACTTCGGTACATCTGTCGGTTCCGAGTCTCCCATTCAGTGCATCGGCTCTGGGGACCTCGGTCCCGGTCGTGGCCTCTGAGGCCGGTCGGTCCTTGGACTCGGGGGGACCTGCTTTTGAGGCCATGCGGAGCACGCTGGCCAGATCGTCAGCTACATCACCTGGGTCGGTCATGCCGTCCCCCACCACCACGGCGAGAGCTTCTGACACTCATCTATCCATGGACAGTAGAGCGCCAGCCCCTAAGGATACCCCCACGAGCGGTCCCCAACTTTCTGAGGGTCTCCCAGAGTCCGTACCTGAGGAGCCTCCTAGAAAGAAGTTGTGCAAGAGGAAGCACATAGACTCCCAGGATGAGTCTCTCACCTCCGATACTGACCTTGAGGAATTGGAAGGGTCCCCCAAGTCATCCTCTGATGATGTTTCCTTCTTCGATATCCTGGAGATATTGAAACAAAGAGGAGACTAGCCTTCCAAAACTCCTTCAGAGGAGGAGTCAGTATTCCTTAAGGCTTTTGGCGCTCAACCCTCTGCCTCCTGGGTGTCTCCACCCTTCGAACTTCTTGACCTCATTTTTCGAAAAGTGTGGGAAAACCCTGATTCTGTGGAGCCCGTTCCCAGGCGTCCTAACAAATTCCTGTCCGCACCCCAGGGAAAAGAGTTTCTATCAAAAGGAGTCCCTGTAGATGCCATGGTGGTAGCTGCAGCAACCCAGAAGGAAGTTGGAGTCTTCCTCATCGGTCCATCCTCCTAACAAGGAGTCTAGGACAATGGACCAGTACGGGAAGTGTACCCTATCTTCAGCAGCCTTCACCTTACGGTCGCTGAATTATTTGTCTCACTTCACTCGGCTCCAGAGAGATCTCCTCAGAGTTGGGAGATACTCTTGCGAGTAACATACCTGAGGCGGTGGCTCAGACGGTTAACGCACAGGTTTCTACCCTCAACTCCATCGCTAACTTGTCCGTGCGGCTCATTTTGTATGCAGCCGAGGGAGCGAGTAGGGCAGCAAGCTTAGGGGTCGCCCTTAGAAGGCAAGCCTGGCTGCATCTGTGTCACTTCGCGGAGGCCTTCAAGTCTTCCTTCACTGATGCCCCATTTGACGGTTGCTCCGTGTTTGGGACCAAAGTGAAAGACACCCTCACCAGGTGCGAGCAAGAGGGAAAGACCCTGTCTGCTGTAGGGGTCCATTTTTCCCCTTCCTTCTAGGCCTCACCCCAAGGCCCAGCGCGGGGGGAAGATGTGGTTCAAGAAATCAGAGGATGTAATGTGATCCTATCTCGCCTACATTCTGTACTGATGGGTTCGGAGCCGATCCTCGGCTCCGACTCGGCACGCTATACTATAGAACGAAGTCTCTTATTGGCTGAGCTATCCCACATCCCAGGATGCACCACCACTGCTTCCCCAGATCTCGTTTGCCGCTTCTACAGCAAAGACGTGGTCTCGGACTTGGCTGAGCTAAGTGCTTGTTTCTTTAAAAAGTTTCTGTCAGAAATTTTTTGCTAACCTACCCAAAAGCTGTTTTAACAGCTATTCGTTGTGGTGTGACTGTGAGATTGTGTTTTTTGTGGTAAATTGTCTTAGTTTGAGGGAAAGGATCCCGTTTAAGTTAGAGGGGCCTTGCCCTCGCGCTTTGTTGAAGCTTTAGTGTGAGTCTTTCTTCAGTGTTCTCGTTTGAGTTAGAGGGGCATTGTCCACAGTTTTCTTTAAGCTATTCATTATTGTTAGTGTACTTGAAAGTTTTTTTGTCGATATGTCGAAAGAGCACAGATCTTCAGGGTTCACAAAATGCTCTAAGTGGAGTTACAAAATGTCCATCACGGACGATCACTCTTTATGCGTTTATTGTTTGGCCCTAAGCATCTTCAGGAGTCATGTAGCGTTTGTCATGCTTTTTCCTCCCGAGTCCTCCAAGAGAGGAAAAACAAATTGATTTTAAAAGGGCTTTTCACCCCTTCCTTTGAGGAGGCTTTATCTTCTTCCTCTTCACATTCAAAGAAGAAGAAATCGTCGTCTCCGACCAGCCCGTCGGAACCGGCTACAAAAAAATCTCGGCAGGCTTCTCCATCAACTCCACGGACTTCGGAGCCGAGGGCGGAATGGTCTGCCTCGATGCCTCCAGCCTCGACTCCTCTGTCTTCGGAGCCGAAGGCTAGAGCTTCGAGAGGCGTGTCAAATTCATCGGCTCCACTGTCTTCGGAGCCGATGAGAGTTGCCCGCTCAGACTCTTCCCCTTCGGTGCCGACGTCCTCTTCGTCTCCGAGGGAAATTGCAATGGTTGTGGAGTCTCCCTCGGCACCGATTTTGATCAAGACTATTCGGAGCCGGTCCCCCAGTCCTTCGGAACCGGTGGAGAAGTCGACTCGAACCCATTCGATCTCTTCTCAGTCTTCGAGAATGTCGGATTCAGACATAGACAGGGTACTTCAAAGGCTGTTTCAGTCTCCGGTCTTCCAAAAGTTGGTTTCGGCTCCAGCCCAGTCTGCTCCGGAGCCGGTTGCCCACCCTGTTGTCTTGGTTCCTCCTCCAACAGCCTCGGCACCGTTGGAGTTGGTGCTGGTGGAGCCCGTGGAGGTTTTCGGGTCGGTTCCGACCCTTACTCCAACCCCGCCCTTCGGGTCGGAGTTCGGTACACGGACCTCCTCTGTCGGCCCCGGGGGTGACGCTTCGGGACCGATGTTTTCGGTTCCGTGCCTCCCTCTCGGTGCGTCGGCTGTGGGAGTGCCGTCTACTGTTGTGGCCTTGGGGGTTGGACCTTCCCAGGACTCTGGGGGTCCCACCTTCATGGCCATGAGGAGTGCCTTGGCCAAATCTTCTTTGGCCACCTCCACCGTCTCACCGTCACCTTCCCTTGGCACGGAGACTGGTTCCTTTGTAGTCCCCCTGTCTCAAGACAGCGGAGCCCTGGGGCCTGAGGCCACCCCCATCGGGGGTTCCCTCCTTTCTGAAGGTCCCTCCGAAGCGTCTTCGGAGGAACCTCCAAGGAAGAGACAGTGCAAGAGGAAGCACGTCGACTCCCCTGACGAGTCTCTCACCTCGGACACCGACCTCGATGATGCGGAAGGGTCCCCCAAGTCGTCCTCGGATGATGTCTCCTTTGTGGACATTTTAGAGATCCTCAAACAATGAGGCGACTGGCAGTCCAAACCCCTTTCCGCTGAGGAGTCGGTATTCCTCAAGACCTTCGGGGCTCAGCCCTCCGCCTCCTGGGTGTCTCCGCCCTACGATGAGCTTCGGGATTTGATCTCTCGAAGGGCATGGGAACACCCGGATTCTGTGGAACCGGTGCCAGCTCGCCCCAATAAATTTCTCTCAGCACCCCCTGAAAAGGATTTTCTCTCCAAAGGTGTGGCTGTAGATGCCCTGGTGGTGGCATCTGCTACCCAACAAGATGTGGCAGAGGCTTCAACGTCCGTCCATCCTCCTAATAAAGAGTCTAGGAGCATGGATCGGTACGGGAAGAGCACCCTTACTTCAGCAACCTTTACTTTAAGGTCTCTGAATTATTTGACGCACTTCATCAGACTTCAGAGGGATCTGGTCAAGGAACTTTCAGATACCCTCTGGGGTAACTTACCTGAGTAGTTGGCCCAGACGGTTAACTCTCAGCTGGCTACCCTATCATCGCTATCGAACTCGTCCATGAGGCTCATTTCATATGCAGCCGAGGGGGCAAGTAGAGCGGCGGGAACAGGCGTTGCTCTACGGAGACAAGCCTGGCTCCGCCTGTGTTATTTTGCGGAGGCCTTTAAGTCTTCTTTTGCCGACGCTCCCTTTGATGGGTCCTCTCTGTTTGGACCCAAGGTAAAGGACACCTTGACTCGCTGTGAGCAAGAGGGTAAGACTTGGGGCACGGTTTTCCACTCCCTTCAGGCCTTATCCCAAGGCTAGAAGAGGGGGGAAAATGTGGTTCCGTAAATCTCAAAAGCCTTACTCTCCACAGCAGAGCGATCCCCCTTCTAGAGGCAGAGGAGGGGGAAATTTTTCAGGAAGACGCCATCCCAGAGGCGGCGGAGGCCCCCGCAACACTGGAGACCACGAGTCCTTTCGTGGCTCCTCAACCTTCCAGCATCCCTGAAGGATTGCCCGACTGTGCAGCTCCGGAGCCAGTCGGGGGTCATTTTTCGAAGCACCTAAAGGCCTGGGAGAGTATCACTCGGGACCAATGGGTGCTCCGAATCATCGCTGGAGGTTACACCATCCCCTTTTCTCAAACCCCCCCCCCTCCATCCCAAAAAATCCCGGACCCGCCACCCAGTCAACGGGATCTTGCAGCCAATGAAATATCAAAGCTGCTTCAAAAAGGAGTCATCCAACCGGTCCCCGCAGGCCAGACCGGATTAGGGACTTACTCAAGATTCTTTTTGGTGCCAAAAAAGACCGGGGACTTGAGGCCCATTTTGGATCTCAGCAGGCTAAATCGATTAGTGAAGAAGTCCAAGTTCCGGATGGTCACCTTGCAATCCATTCTCCCGCTGCTGGAGAAAGGTGTTTGGATGTGCTCCATAGATCTCAAGGACGCCTATTATCACATCCTGATAGATCAGGCGTCCAGGAGACACTTGCACTTCAGCCTGGGAGACGGTCATTTCCAGTTCCGTGCACTGCCCTTTGGTCTCACCACAGCCCCCAGGGTGTTCACCAAATGTTTGGCGGTGGTGACTGCTCACCTGAGAAGTCTAGGATTCCAGGTGTTTCCATACCTAGACGACTGGCTCCTAACTGCCACCTCCAGGCATCTACTCTTGCAAAATCTAGCAGCCACTATATCCCTAGGCAACTCCCTAGGAATCACCTTCAATTGGACAAAGTCCGTGTTGCTGCCATCTCAGCGCATTCGGTTTATCGGAGCAGAGATGACTCAAAGCAAATGCGGGTCTATCTTCCTGCAGAGAGGATAGAAACACTACAGTCTCAAGCTCGAGCTTTGCTCCTCAAACTTCGAGCCCCAGCCAGGATGGTCCTACAACTGTTAGGTTCCATGTCGGCCACCGTTCTCCTAGTCCCCTTAGCACGGTTACATATGAGAATTCTCCAGTGGCTCCTGTCAGTCCAGTGGTCTTATCAGGATCTCCCACTCAGTCACCACATTCTGATCACAGAGACGTGCAAACAGGACCTTCGTTGGTGGCTTCTTTCCTCCAACCTGGATCAGGGGCGACCCTTCGTTCCACCACTTCCAGTGGCCACATTGACTACGGACGCCTCCCAGATGGGGTGGGGGTGACATTACCTGGGCAGGTCAGTCCAAGGCAAGTGGCACTCCGACGAGAGCCTCCTCCACATCACCATACTGGAAATGAGGGCGGTGTTTCTATCGCTGCAAGCACTACACAGTTACCTCCCCCAGGGCATGATTGCCATTCAGTCCGTCAACATGTCAGTAGTCTGGTACCTGAACAAGCAGGGAGGGACCAGATCCTACCCCCTTTGCAGAGAGGCCATGAAGGTATGGGATTGGGTGATTGCAACCAAACGTTTTCTGGTAGCAACACACATTCCAGGGAGATCCAATGTGATAGCCGACAGACTGAGCAGAACTATTCTCTCCCCTCACGAGTGGTCTCTGAACGACAGAGTGGCAACTGAGATTTTCAGAAGATGGGGAACTCCTTGTTGTGACCTTTTCGCAACTCCCCTCAACACGAAATGCCAACAGTTCTTCTCTCTCACCCCAGATCCGGGGGAGATTCCCAAGGACGCCCTAGTCCAAGCTTTTCCCACCGGTCTGCTATACGCCTTTCCACCGGTTCCCCTTCTTCCCAAGGTGATCCAGAAGGCGATTCGCTTGGAGAGCAAAATGATTCTAGTTGCCCCATACTGGCCTCGTCAAGTCTGGTTTCCCTTTCTTCGGAAATATGCACTGGACGGTCCATGGTTCCTGGACCAAGTTCCGGACCTCCTGACCCATCAGTCGGGACAGCTTCATCAGTCCCTCCACTCGTTGAAGTTAACAGCTTGGCTCCTCCTCTTCCGACCATAGTCAGGATCCATGCTTTGGACCCGGAAGTCATACACATCTTGTCCTCGGCCCACAAGACTTCTACTAAGAAAATGTATAGCAGTAAATGGAAGAGATTTGCTATTTCGGCCCAACTCTGGGGATTAGACCCCATGACAGCCCCGGTGTCAGAGGTTCTCAAGTTTTTGGCTTCTCTGTTCAATCAAGGTTGTTCGGTCTCTACCATCAAGGTTCAATTGGCGGCTATTTCTAATTTTCACGAGAGCATAGATCCACCTTTGATGAGTAACAAGTTGTGTAAAGCCTTCATGAAAGGTGCTGGGCTGCTACGGTCCCCGATATCTCATCCCGCTCCACCGTGGGACCTTAATGTGGTGTTAGGTGCTTTGACCTCTTCCCCCTTTGAACCGGCAGCAACTTGTGACTTGAAATTTCTTTCTTGGAAGACTGCTCTATTAGTTGCAACTACATCAGCCAGGAGAGTTTTGGAACTTCAAGCCCTATGTGTCAAACCACCATACTTGGTTTTTCACAAGGATAGAGTATCCCTCAGACCGAACCCATCTTTTGTTCCTAAGGTTTGTTCTAATTTTTGTCTGCAACAATCACTGGAACTTCCAGTTTTCTTCCCAAAGTACTCAAACAGAGCGGAATACATCTTTCACACCTTGGATGTCCACAGACAATTACGCTTCTATTTGGATAGGACGCACAAAGCACGAAGAACTGATCAGTTGTTTGTGTCCTTTTCGGACAATAAATTGGGCAAAGCCATCACGAAAGTCACTATTGCCAAGTGGATCAGAGACTGTATCAGTCATACTTACTTCATTTCTAACAGAGAGCTTACAGCTACAGTGAAAGCTCATTCTACCAGGGCTATGGCTACTTCGGCAGCTTTTCATTCCAAGCTTGCTATTAGTGACATTTGTGCGGCGGCTACGTGGTCTTCTCCTCACACTTTTATTTCTCATTACAAACTGGACTTGGCATCTCGGGGGCGAGCTTCCTTCGGTTCCACAGTTCTTAGGAGTGTTTTCCAGTGAGCCACCCAGGAATCAGGTGCTAGGGACGCTGTCCCATCAGTACAGAATGTAGGCGAGATAGGATCACATTACATCTTTTAGTTATGTACTTACCATAACTTTAGATGTATGGGATCCATCTCGCCTACATTCCTAATAACCCACCCTCCTTACCCCTGCCTTGGAGATCAGAAGAGACCGGACAGTTCGGGTTCAGCTGTTTCACCTTGAAACACCTGGTAATATTATATCAACAGTCTATGTGTGTGTGCATGTGTGCGGACAAACAAGATCTGGGGAAGCAGTGGTGGTGCATCCTGGGATGTGGGATAGCTCAGCCAATGAGAGACTTCGTTCTATAGTATAGCGTGCCGAGTCGGAGCCGAGGATCGGCTCCGAACCCATCAGTACAGAATGTAGGCGAGATGGATCCCATACATCTAAAGTTATGGTAAGTACATAACTAAAAGTTTTTTTCCTACCACACAAGGTGAACCCCCTCCCTCCGGAGACAGGGGAGGGGGGTTACTCAGGGAGATGTTGCCCCAGAGGCAGAGGGGGCCCCCACAATTCCGGAGACCGCGTCTCCTTCCGTGGCTCTCCATACTGTCATTCCTGAGGGTGTGCCCGGCTGTGCTTATCCGGAGCCAGTCGAGGGTCGAATTTCCTTATATCCAGAAGCCTGGGAGAGCATTACTCAGGACCGATGGGTATTAAGGATAATTTCCGGAGGTTACCTCATTCCATTCTCTTCAGTACCCCCGCCAATAAGGAAAATCCCAGATGTTCCACCCAGTCAAAGGGAACAAACTGCCTCAGAGGTCTCTCAGCTGCTAGAAAAAGGAGCCATCCAACGAGTCCCCTTAGACCAAATAGGATTAGGGACTTACTCAAGATTCTTTGTGTTGCCGAAAAGAACAGGGGACCTGAGACCCATACTAGACCTCAGTCAACTCAACAGTTACATACGCAAGTCTAAGTTCCATATGGTCACACTACAATCGATTCTCCCATTGTTGGGAGAGGAAGTATGGATATGCTCCTTTGATCTCTAGGATGCTTACTACCATGTCAAAATGGACAGAGCATCCAGGAGTCGCCTACGCTTCCAGCTGGGAGCCAGTCACTTCCAGTTTTGAGCCCTGCCCTTTGGTCTCACCACAGCCCCCAGGGTGTTCACCAAATGTATGGCAGTGGTGGCGGCTCACTTGAGACGTCAGGGATTCCAGGTGTTTCCGTACCTGTATGACTGGCTCCTTACCGCTCCCACCAGGCATCAACTAGTTCAGACCAGGGACGCTACCTGTGTCACCAGTTGGGCATAACAATAAATTGGGAAAAATCTGCCTTATTGCCCTCACAGAGTGTCACCTTTATAGGAGCAGAGTTGGACACCATTCGAATGCGAGCATTCTTACCACAAGAAAGGATCACAGTATTGCAACAACAAATACACATGCTGATGCCCCTGAGACAAGCGAAAGCAAGACTGGTTCTACAACTCCTAGGGACCATGGCGGCAACTATCATGTTGGTCCCCCTAGTAAGATTGCACGTGAGACTTCTTCAATGGCTCCTCTTTGTCCAGTGGTCTCTCCAAAGACTCCCACTATCTCATCCCATATTACTCACAGACAGGTGCAAGCAGGACCTCCGTTGGTGGCTGTGCACCAACAATTTGAACGGGGGAAAGTCCTTCGTTCCTCCCGTCCCTGTTGCCACAGTGACCACGGACGTCTCCCAGATGGGGTGGGTGGGGCATTATCTCGGCAGGACAGTCCAAGGCACGTGGCAGGAACACGAGATGCATTTGCATATAAACATCCTGGAGATGAGAGCAGTGCTTCTTGTCTTGCAGGCACTTCAGGAAGTTCTTCCTCTAAGGACTATTGCGATACATTCAGACAACATGTCAGTAGTGTGGTATCTCAACAAGCAAGGGGGAACCTGGTCTTACCCCCTATGCAGAGAGGCTATGCGAGTATGGCATTGGGTAATAGCTTCCCAACGGTTTCTGGTGGCAACGCACATTCCGGGGAAGTCCAGTGTAATAGCAGACAGGCTAAGCAGAGCGATACTTATGCCTTACGAGTGGTCCCTGAATCGCCTGGTGTCAGAGCGAATCTTCAGCACATGGGGTCAGCCTTGCTGCGACCTTTTTGCCAGCCCCCTCAATGCGAAATGCAGCAACTACTTCACGCTGATTCCCCCCACAGGGGGAATCACCCAGGGACGCTCTGGTCCACGACTGGCCCTCCGGTCTGCTTTATGCTTTCCCCCTTCCCTCACGGGTGATTCAGAAAGAGCAATCTTTGGGAAGCAGAATGATTTTGATTGCCCCACACTGGCCTCGTCAAGTATGGTTCCCCTTTCTTCAACCATACATTGTGGACACTCCTTGGATTCTGGACCCTCTACCAGATTTACTGACACATGTCGAGACAGTTCTACCCCTCTCTGAGGACACTCCGGTTGACAGCCTGGCTGCTCCACTTCATCACTAGTCAGACGTCATAACTTTTCACCAGAAGTGGTCCGTATATTATCGTCCTCTCATAAGCCATCCACTAGAAAGATTTACTCTAACAAATGGAAAAGGTTCTCTATCTGGGCTCATACTAAAGGCATTGATCCTTACACAGCTCCAATAGATTCAGTTCTGGAGTTCTTGTCTATGCTGTTCTATCAGGGTTCTGCATCAGCCACCATCAAAGTTCAACTGGCGGCGATATCTAACTTCCACGTAGCGAATGAACCCAGTCTTATGGTGCACAGACTATGCAAAGCATTCCTTAAAGGTACCCTGTTGCTTCATCCCCCAGTGTCTGAACCTATCATGCCCTGGGATTTCAATTTTGTTCTTCAAGCCCTTACTTGACCACCATTTGAACCTGCAGCTACCTGTGAATTAAAATTCTTGATGTGGAAAACAGCATTCCTAACAGCAGTCACCTCAGCAAGGCGGGTCTTGGAAATTCATGCCCTCTCCATCAAACCCCCATATTTGATCTTCCATAAAGATAGGGTCTCTCTTAGACCAAACCCCTCATTCCTTCCAAAAGTGGCTTCCTTGTCTAACATGAATCCGTCCGTTGAACTGCCGGTGTTCTTCCCCCACTTTTCTAACAAGGCAGAATTTAGATTTCACCAGTTGTTGGATGTACATAGACAGTTACGCTTCTATCTACACCGGACAAGAGATATCCGGAAATCTGACGAACTCTTTGTCTCCTTTTTGGAAAACCGATTGGGTTGTCCGGTATCCAAGGTCACACTGTCTAGATGGATCGGCAGTTGTATCTCTTTCATCTATCAGGCAGGAGGTAAAAATTTGCCATTTCCAGTCAAGGCGCATTCTACGCGGGCTGTTTCTACATCCACAGCCTATCAAGCTAGATTATCAATTGATGAGATATGTGCTGCAGCTACTTGGGCTTCTCCTCACACCTTTGTTTCTCATTACAAATTGGACGTGGTCTCCAAGGGCAGATCTTCCTTTGGCTCCACAGTTCTCAGGAGTATTTTCCTATGAGCCACCCAGGATGTAGGTGCTAGGGACGCTGTCCCGCGGGTAAGAATGTAGGCGAGATAGGACCACATAACATCAAGAAGTTATGTAATCACCATAACGTTCGATGTATGTGGTCCATCTCACCTCACATTCTTACCTACCCTCTCACCTTCCCCCTGCCTGGAGGATTTGGAGGTTAGGTTGTCACCTGCAGAGTCCCCTTGAGGGGTGTATGACATACATATGTTGTTTCGCAGCAAACTAGATCTGGGGATATGGAGCAGTGCACCATGGGATACCCTCTTAGCCCAGCCAATGAGAGACTTTGAGTTAGTAAAATTGGCCGAGTCAGAGCCGATATTCGGCTCCGAACCCACGGGTAAGAATGTGAGGCAGGATGGACCACATACATCGAACGTTATGGTGAGTACATAACATCTTGTTTCTTTTGCTGCACAGGTCACTACTCATTGTTTGCAGTGTGTGTATGACTCTTGATATTTTTCCAGGGATATGGCCATTGGTACTGTTTTGAGGAGGTTTTTTGGCTGCATTTTCAGAACCTCCCCATGATAAGAATTAGATTTTAAATTCTCCTTTGGATAGAGATTTTGTGTTTGCCCCCTCTGCTACAGAGGTGATCAAAAATTGTAAAGAAAATGGCAAGCTGATCCAGGGAAGGTCTAAGATTTTTCAGCTCTCCTTTTTCAAATTGTCCATGGGATTTTCTATCTCCTCCATCCAGTTTTGGCAGAAATAACAGAATAAACAGTCTCAAACAATTGGGTAAGCAGATTCTTAAGAAGTGGCAAGGGGGTTCCTAAAAGAAGTCTAGAACCACCCAAAACCAAGGATAGTCCAACAAGTCTGAATGGCCATTCAAGAGACGTTATGACCCCCCTCCCACCCTGGTCCCTTTTTTCCACCAGAAAGTCTGAATCTCCATTTTACTCTTTGGGAAAAGCTTGTTTCAGATAATTGGGCTATGAAAATCATTCATCAATGGTATAGCTGGCAGTGGGAAGAAAATCCTCCTTTCCAAGGGGTCATTCCTCATCTTCCAGATCAGACTGTTTTGCTTCCACCTGTTCTTCATCACATGCTATCCCATGGAATGATAGAACCAGTTCCTATTTCACAAGTGGGGAAGGTTTTTTATTCAGGTGTGTTCCTAGTGCCCAATAAAGCAAATGCTCGGTGACCATAAACCTGTTTGTGATAGTGCCTAGATTCAAAACAATGTCCCTTCACAACCTGTTACCTCTTCCTCTTTCAAATTTCATGGTAACACTAGACTTAAAAGATGTTTTGTCATCTCATCCCTATTCATCCAGACTTCAGATGTTTCTTTA
This sequence comes from Protopterus annectens, assembly GCF_019279795.1. NCBI lineage: Eukaryota > Metazoa > Chordata > Ceratodontiformes > Protopteridae > Protopterus > Protopterus annectens. Next base: position 267,610,563 of record NC_056736.1, on the reverse strand, counting down.
AGTTTTGTGTCTCCATCACATAATCATTTCTTTGCCTTCCCTTTTGGACTATCCACTGTACCAAGCGTCTTCAGAAAGTGTCTAGCTTCAGTTATAGTTCATTGCAGGCTACAGGGTATCCACATTTTTTTTTCAAATTTAGATGACTTGCTTGTCATTGTGGAGTCTTTTCAGGGTGTCAGGAATCTCTCTGACTTGGGTAAGAGGTCTCATACACAAGTTAGGATTCCAAGAGAACATTCAAAAGTCACCCCTTCACACAAGACTGTGTTTCTGGGATGTCAGCTAGACATAGTTCAAACAGCTTAACTCTTCCACAAAATCAATAAACTTTATCTAGATCTATTTCTAAGGTTTTCCACTCCAATTTCATTCACTGCGAGGAAATACCTCAGGATTTTGGGTTTCATGGCCTCTGATTCTCGTGATACCCCCTGATAAGACTCAACATGAGAAGGGTACAGTGATATCTGAAATCACATTGGTCCTAGCATCAACACTAAATCAACTGGCAAGATTTTGTTTTTGGTCTTCAAGCAAAAAGGCCTGGAAGACAGATGCATATTCTTTTCCTTGGACAGGAATGTTCCTATATGTTTTTACACCCTTTCCATAACATCCAGAGTACTTCTGAAGATTCAGAAGGATTTCCCAAGATCATTGTGGTGACTCCTTTCTGGCCCAGGTAACTGGTTCTCCTTTCTTTTGGAAATGGCCAGGGGCAATTACCACAAGTTTCCTCCTGTACTGGATCTACTCACACAAAAACAGGGGTGTTTGATACACCCTAACAGCAGTCAACTTCATTTGACTGCCTGGATGATAGGGTCTTTATTCGTTTCAGATACCTGTTTACTGAGGATGTGCAGCAAGTACTAATAGGGGCAAGAAAGACTGCTACTAGAAAATCATATATTAGCAAATGGAAAAGGTTTTCCATTTAGTGCTAACAACATAACCAGCACCAGTTCAGGGGGAGTTGTTCTCTGGTTTTATAGTACTTGTGTGAGTTGCTGTCCTGTGGCCTTTCTTATTTCTCTGTCAAGGTTCATTTATTGGCCATTTCATCATGTTTTCCCATGGATACTCTTCTTTCAACGCAGTATCATGTCAAAGTGTTTTTGAAGGGTGGTTCGCATAAAAGGCCTCCAAAAAAACTGGTGGCCCCTCCTTGGCCTTGGGATCTTAAGTTTGTGTTAGAGCAGGCATGGGCAAACTACGGCCCGGGGGCCACATGCGGCCCGTTAAACGTTTTGATTCGGCCCGCCAAACTTGGCACCCCTTCATTTCCGATTTTTCTTTTCTTTTTCTTTTTTACCGCTGTCGGGGCTGGCGTCATCACGCACGCGATGGCGTCAGCACCCAGGCTACCAGCCAGTCGGAATTGAGCTCAAGAGCTCGCATCATCATTCCGGCTGGCTGGCGGTTAACAGTCAGCGGAATGCAACATGTGGAACAGAAGAGGCTGACTCAGCGAGCCCTGAAACGGATTCATGGAAGCAGCAAAGGGGCCAGGGATATAGCGAGCTCATGGAGCTGGGATTAATGGCGTTAGCAGGCTGGGAATACAGCAGCCCCCTGAACGGAGCCGGGCCCAGGATTAATGGCAGCAGCAGCAGCAACATGAGGATGGATTGAACAGAAGATGCCGAGCACTACTCAGGGTAAGAGAGAGAGTGTGTGTGTGTGTGTGTGTGTGTGTGTGTGTGTGTGTGTGTGTGTGTGTGTGTAGGAAAGAGAAAGTGAGTGAATCACTGAATGCAGGTTTGAAAGGTGAAGTGTGTGTGTGTGTGTGTGTGTGTGTGTGTGTGTGTGTGTGTGTGTGTGAGTGTGTGTGTGTGTGAGTGTGTGTGTGAATGATCGGAGAGAGAAAGTGAGTGAATGCAGGTTTGAAAGGTGAAGTGTGTGTGTGTGTGAAGTGAGTGAATGCAGGTTTGAATTGTGAAGAGTGTGTGTGTGAGCGATTGGAGAGAGAAAGTGAGTGAATGCAGGTTTGAAAGGTGAAGTGTGTGTGTGTGTGTGTGTGTGTGTGAGCGATCAGAGAAAGTGATTGAATGCAGGTTTGAAAGGTGAAGAGTGTATGTGTGTGTGAGCGAGTGGAGAGAGAAAGTGAATTATGAAAGCTGACAAGATTCTGTGTGTGTGTCTGTGTGTGTGTGTGTGTGTCTGGAGTGCACCTCAGAAGCCATTGTTAAAATTCCTATACTGTATTCATATAAAAATAGAACATTTTTTAGGGAGCCATTGTGTATGCTCATGCAATGTTACCTGAGGTAAAATGGTCTTGGAATCCTTCTCTTCCAGATGAATCTTCTCACAATATTTACTAGGTAACTGGTGTTAATGTTTTTGGTTTCATGGTCATTGGGAGTCCAGTTTTGTTCATTGGGAATTCATTGTAGTGATTTGTTGTATTGATTTGTCAGTGATGTAAAAATGTCTGTGCAATATTTAGTCCCACATAGTCTCAACATCATCCCATTATGTCTTGCTATAAATTAAAGCAATCTGTAAGTGTTATTATGGGTGTGCCATTTTTTTTTCTTTCTTTCTTATTTACAGTCATTAAGGCCAGAGTGCAACATGCATACATTATTCTTTGGCCAGGAGAAATGGATGAGACAAAGGTGGCAACCATGTTAATAATTAAGTAGACTTTTATGATGGAAATGTTCTGAATTGGGCAGTTTTGTCATTGTTGATTCATGCATTTTGTTTTATTGCCTACTGAAAAAAATGTTCAAACAATAAATTTAAAATATGCTCTCTCTGTAAAACAAGTGTGCTGTATCCCACAATTCCAGTGGAGTGGGTGGGGTTACATAATTATGTATGCAAATTTTATGTTAAACAGCGTACAGATTTGTACCTATTTTTCATGGGCCTGTTCCGGCCCCTTTGTCAAATGTTAGAACTCAATGTGGCCCACGAATCAAAAAGTTTGCCCACCCCTGTGTTAGAGAAACTAACATGTACCCATTTGAATCAGCTAATCTGGCTAACTTTAGGTTCTTATCATGGAAAATAGTTTTACTGATTTCTCTGACCTGTGCAAGAAGGGTATCCGAGTTGCAAGCTCTTATGGGGAGTCTTATTTTCCACAGGGACAAGATTTCTTTGAAAACTAATCCTTCTTTTATGCCTAAAGTGGAATCCAAGTTTACTTTATGCCAGACTATCCATCTGCCCATTTTTGTTCTTGAACTAAGATACCTTGATATCTGTAAGATAGGTAATACCTTGTATATCCACAGACAACTCCTGTACTGTCTTGACAGAACTGAATCTTTAAGTTCTTTGGATCAATTGTCATCTCTTGTGAGGGTAAGAAGAAGGGACAACCTGTCAATTTCTAGTGGTTGTCTAAGGCTATGTTTTGTTATACTCAACCATAACAAAACTATTCCAGGCAGGGTTGCGGCCCACTGTACCAGGACCTTGTATTCTTCTATGGTTTCTGGAAAAGTTTGGATTCTAGAAGTGTTCCAGAAGTCGCTACTTGGTCCTCTGTACTTAGTTCTACAAAGCATTATAAGCTTATTTCCTTCTCTACGTGCAGCTTGAGCTTTGCAAGGACCATTCTCCAGGGGCACCCAGACTATTTTCCTTTCAGCTCCCAAATGTAGTTAGTTAAGGTAATCTAACCGTATAGCTAAGACTATTGCAGCAGTAATCAGTAGGATGAGCACAGTAAATAAGTAAAGTTAGGAAAGTTGAACGTACCCTAACAGTAGATGTTCGAATGATCACTGCTGTAGTACCAGCTCCTTTCCTCAATCCCCATTGTTTTTTGGTGTGTTTTTTTTTTATGCTAGGGTGTGGACTTTTATATCTATATAAATTATGTAATTTTTTGTTATGTTCACAGCATTGTCATTTGTCAGCTTGGCTGGAAAGCTTTGAAGGGCTTTGTGCCAAACATGTTTTTTAATTAGCTGCGCTTGAGCTGCCTTACAGTTTGGGAGTGTGGAATGTGCCCTTAAGCTTCGGAAGCTGGCCGGCTTTTATATCCTTGACAGGATGTAACCTGTATAGCTATGGCTGCTGCAGCAGTGATTATTCGAACATCTGCTGTTATGGTAAGTTCATCTTACCCAATTAAACTTTCTTTTATGCCTGTTTGAGTTTACCTTTAAGCCATTCTATCCATCTCTGTGTTTTCTTTCTGGAACCCAAAAATGAGGGGTAAAGGATACTTACTACCTTGGATGTCGACAGACAGATAAGTAACTCTTGACAGAATAAAACATTTCAGAACTTGTGGTTAGTTATTTATTTCTTGTAAAGGTAAGGAAGGACAACCTGTGTCAAAACAGACCATTTCCAAGTGGTTTTCTCAGGTTATTTCCTTTTGTAATTCCTACCACCCAAAAAAAAATATTTCAGATAGTCAAATCTACCATAGCCTTGGCTTCATCTGTGGCTTTTTGAAAAAGGTTTGACTCAGTCTCAAAGTGTTCTAGAGGCAACAGCTTGGTCCTCTTTGCACACATTTACAAAGCACTGTAAACTAGATTCCTTTTCCATGTCTGGGACAGGGTTTACAAGGGCCATTCTCCAGCGGCTTCTGGACCCTTCTCCTTCTTCCTCTAGGAGGATTCTTAAACTATTCTACCTGTATAGCTAAGGCTACTGCATCAGTGATTATCGAAACATTAACAGTCATGGTGTATTTACTTACACAACTGTACTTTAGAAATTAAAGTTGACAGTCTTCAAAAAATGCTGATTTCCTTTCTTTGGCCTTTTCATTTATTATATCTTCACTGGGGCTTACACAGAACCCAGTTTACAAGCGGTTTAACTTATTTTGCATCTCGAAAAAAAGTATTTTCTCACTTGTAGTATCTTCTGATTCAGCTATGCCACATGAACTTTGTGAGTGACATCAGCTGGCTGTTCTTTGCATAAAACTTGGTGTGATGATGTAAGATATTGCCAGCTATATCAGGAGAAGTAGGGCAATGGATATGCAACATATGCCAGCACAGCTAGCTGGAATTTTGTAAAGAATTATATGTCATTTATATATTAAACTGATTTGTGCAGATGCTTGTGTTGAAAAATGTATTTGTAAAGCTGCTTGCATTACAATATTACCAATAGTGTGCCCTGTTAGACAGAAAAATAAATATACATGTATTATTTTAACAGTTTAAATGTGTGTGTTTTAACAGAGGATACTGGAAGAGAAAATCTCAATCACCTAAATTTGTTTTCAGTTTGAAATTAAATTACCTGGCTTAGCCTATCTTTCAGTTCTCAGTGCAGTCAGAGACAAAACGTCTGTACTAGGAAGCTTTCTCCATTCTTTTTGGGGATGAACTAATTGCTACTCTGGAACGGTGGAGGTTTGAAAGTGTTTTATGACTTCCAGGAGCTGTAGCACATCTTAACAAAGCTCCGTATGTGTATTATCAACACATATGTGCTAAATCCTGACAGCTTCTAGCCAAGGGTGGGGGTAGCATGGGAACCAGAAGTCAGATGACCAGATGTATTTGATGTCATTCTATAATCCATCACTAAAATTGTATTTTAATACTAGGTGAGGCTGAACTCATTGCACTCTGTATTTTGGAACCTGACAAGAAAGAACTCCTCACCTATTTCATCTTGCCTTGCTTAGTAAGTGAACCAGGGAGTAGTAATAGTAATTCTTTAGATCAGTCAGGAAAGTATAGTGAGATTAATTTATAGTCAAGTACTGTTTTTCTGTATCTGTGTGAATCTGTATGTTATTTTAATATTTTCTGTGATTGAATTTCAGATGTTTACTGTAAATAGATATTAGTATTTTCATGTTCTTTTCCTGTTTATTATTAAATATATTTAAACTTTTCATTTTGGCTGCTCTTTTAGAGAATATTTTAATCTCTAAGAGTACTTATATGTATTTGGTGACAGCTCTGGTAGGTACCAGTGTTCCCTTGGACAAGGTTACTGAAAGGCAGAAGTGAGTGGAAGTACCCAGGCTGAGAGTGAGGCACTACTGTCAGAAGATACAAGACTTCCTGTAGAAGGGGAGCTGGGAATAGTTACAAACATAGAGTTGAGACAGACTCAACTCTCGGACCCAACAGTTAGAGGCTTGAGGAAGGTAGCTAGAGAGGTGCCTGATTCTCAAGGAAGAGGAGAGTGTGTGTACTGGAACAAAGGGTTACTGTATAGAGAGTGGACCCCTGAGGGAGGGCTAAAGGGTGAGGTAATACAGAAGTTGGTAGTGTTTAGAGCCTGCCGTCTGGCACTTCTAGCCCTAGCCTATGACTTTGCTTTTGCAGGTCATATGGACATAAAGTTTACCAAGAGACATATTGTGCAGAACCTTTACTGCCTCGGTTTGCAAGGGATGTAACCGGGTACTGCATGACCTGTGAGCAGTGCCAAAAAGGAGGCAAAGCAGGAGACCAGGTCAAGGCTCCTTTGATGCATTTGCCTGTGATTGAGGAGCTGTTTCAAATGGTAGCAATGGATGTTGTTGAGCCTCTGAGTATCCCAAGTTCCACAGGGAAGAAGTATATCTCAGTGGTAGTAGATTATGCTACTAGATACCCTGAGACAGTGGCTGTGTCCTCCATTGAGGCAGAAAAGGTGGAAAATGCATTGTCAGAGATTTACAGCAGTGTAGGTTTCCCCAAGAGAAATACTGACTGACCAGAGGTGCCAATTTCATGTCAGACCTGCTGGCTTGTCCGTGGAAGTGTTGTGGGCTGAAGTACCTAAAGACCACCTCCTTCTATCTTCTGACTAATGATCTTGTGGAGAGGTTAAACTCTGCACTAAAAACCATGCTACGGACATTTGCAGACCAATTTGAGAGAGTGAGACAAATGTTTGCCCCATCTGCTGTTTGCATAAAAAGAAGTACCCCAGGAATCCATGTTTTTTTCACCCTTTGAATTGCTCTTTGGGAATAAGGTGAGGGGCCTTTAGATTTGATTTGTGATGAGTGGGAGGGTGGTGTGAATCCCACAAGGAGTCTGTTGTGGCATATGTCCTAAACTTCAGGACAAGGTTTGGGGAGTTCATGAGCTTGGCCCAGGAGAAACTGGCAGGAGCCTAATAGCAGAAAAAAGGTCTGGAATGACAGGAATGCTCTAGCCTGATAGTATGCTTTTGGACAGCAGGTTATAGTTCTAATTCCTGTCAGACACAGTAAGCTGCAGTCAACTTGGGAGGGATCCTTCAAAGTGGTAAGGAAGGGCAGTGATGTTAACTACATGGTAGAACTGCCAAGCAAGAGGCAGGGGCACAGATTGTATCATGTTAACATGATGAAACCTTAACATGATAGGGAGGACCTTGTGCTAAGTATCTGCAGTGGATGGCAGGAGGAGGGATCTGTGGCTACATTGAACCAGCCAGCAAAATGCCAAGTTACTATGGTGGAGGCCAGGGTTGCAGACAATATGATATGACAGTGCAGCACTGTAGTGGGGTCAGCAATGCCAAGGCAGATGAAATCTCAAGACAGGGTATGGGTTAGTGTATTCCCAGACAGGCTCATTCCTCCCAAGCAACATTTCTCAAGAGTCACTTGAAAAACTAGCTTGAGTCTTCAAAGGGGGGAGAGATGTGATGATGCGAGGTATTGCCAGCTGTGCCAGGTGAAGTAGGGTAGTGGATGTGTAACATATGCCAGCACAGATAGATGGAATTTTATGAAGAATTATATGTCATTTATATATCAAACTGATTTGTAGAGGTGCTTGTGTGGAAAATGTATTTGTAAAGCCACTTGTGTTAAAAATGTACTAGCAGTGTACCCTGCTGGACAGAAAAAGAAATATACACTTATTATTGTAACTGTTTAAATTTATGTTTTAACAGAGGATACTGGAAGAGAAGAGGTTAATTTCAATCCACAATAGGATTGAAAATAGTTTGAAATTAAATCACCTGGCCTAGGCCATAAAGTTTGTATCTTACAGTTGTCAATGCAGCCAGAGACAAAAAGTCTGGACTAGGAAGGTTTCTGCATTGTCTTTGGAGTGAATTAATTGCTACTCTGGAAAGGTAGAGGTTTCAAATTGTTTTATGACTTCCAGGAGCTGCAGCAGATCTTAACGAGGCTGAGTGTGTGTGTGGCTGTGTGTGTGTGTGTGTGTGTGTGTGTGTATGGTTGTGAAAATCAAATTTCAAAGAATACGTGCCTAACTGTTTGGGGCAGGGACATGAAGCACTGGTTTCACAAAGAGGGTGCTGAAGAACTTGGCTTGGACACTCTGCTGAGGTCCCAACTCTATAGCTGTGCCAATGGCGACTCTTACTGGGGACCTGGAAGGAGACAGACAGAGAACACCAGATCCCAGAGTGAATGTGTTCCTTGTGTGCTCTTAAAGGAAATTGTGCTTGATGCAGAGAGCTGCATCTGGAAATACTGGGTGTATCCATTTTTGCTCCAAATGAACTTCCCTCTCCAGTGCCAGTGGTGAGGATTTAGGCTCTGGCTGAGCGTTAGAACATCACACTTGGAATGAGGAATCTTGTATCCTTTGCTAAGTGTTTACCACTGTCTAACACAAGTAATCCACACTGAAACCTCCGAGTTCTTCATCATATCAGAATATGGATTATCTTCAGCTATTTTATACTGTCCATGCTGTCCTTCACTATTCTTTCACACTGTGCAAAAAACATGATGTTAAGTTGTCTGTCTCGCCTTCGTTCTTGCTGGTTGGGATCAGAGCCGATCCTCTGCTCCGACTCTGCCATCTTCTATAGCTCAAGAGCTGTTTACTGGCTCGAGGCTACCCCTTATCCCATGATGCCTAGCGCTAGCTACCCAGATCTCGTTTGCCGCTTCAGTTGCGAGGTGTCATTTTTCTGGCTCAGGCTTGTATAAAGTTTCTTTATCGAACCTTTTTACTAGAAAGTCTTTTCCTAGGGGTTATTGTTAACTTTTAATTTTATAAATTGTTGTGTTAGCTAAGTGTGTATTTGTAGCTTCCATCCCTCCCCTTTAGAACTTGTTTAATTTAGAGAGTTCTCCCCCTCCCCCCGTTATCCTTTTCTTGTCAGGTTAGCTGTTTAAGTTAGAGACTTTCCTTCTACCTTCTTTATAGGCCAGCCGTTTGAGTTAGAGGCTTTCCTATCAAAAAAAAAAACTTTAGCTTTAGTCTGTAGTATACTGTGTTTTTCTGTAGACTGTATCTTGATTTGTTAGCTATAGTTGTATTTTTTGTTACAAGATGTTAAGAGAATCCAAGGTGTCTGGGTTTAAGAAGTGTGACTCATGCTGTCAGAAAATGTCTCTGACAGATGGGCACACTTCTTGTGTCTATTGTTTAGGCGCTGTGCACCTGCAGGACTCTTGTTCTATATGCCATGCATTTAGTCCATTCTATATGCCATGCGTTTAGTCCAAGAGTTCTACAGGAGCGTAAGAATAAGCTTATTCTTATGGGTCTTTTAAAGCCCCAGGATTCACTGGCCAAGACTCAGCCTGTGAAATCCCCTATATCTACCAAATCGTCGGCTCCAAGTTCGGAGCCGTCTTTGGTTCAGACTCTACCTGCTACTTCGGTTCTGGCTTGAACCGATAAGACTATCTCCCTGTCGACTCCATCAGACACTTCGGAGCCTTCACGGAGCCACAAGAGGCTGAGGTCCCCTTCTCTGGAATCGATACATTCGGCTCCTCGGTCTCTCCTGCTTCAGAGTGAGCGCAGTGACATCTTCTCACTCCTCTCGATCCTCTAGGCTCTCGGATCACGACGTGGAAAGAGTGGTCAGTAGGTTGCTGAAGTCGCAGGCACTTACCAAGATGTTGTCCAGCCCTCCTCAACAGGTGTCTGCTCCGTCCACTTCTATCAATGTTCCTCCTCCGACTCCATTGAGCTCGGAGCCGGAGTTCGTTGGGGTTCGAGTAGCGGAACCATCGGCTCAGATAACTTTATCTCCTTTGGTTCCATCATCGGCTCTGATTCCCTCGATGGTGCCGTCCGTCGAGGGATCTGAGCACCGGGGCTCCCTCGGCTCCGAGGGGGTGAGTGGCATCGAACCCTTGTCTGACCCCGTTCACCCTCTCGGGGCTTTGGCGCAGGTGAGCTCGGCTCCTACATTGGCCTCGGAGCCGTCTCCCTCGGTGCGGAGAAGGATTCCGATTTCCTCGAAACTGGAGCTTTCTCTGCATCGTGGCAGTGATGCCTTCGATGTCATGATGAGTGTGCTGGCTACTGAGTCAGCTCCACTATCGGCCCCATCGGCTCCGTCCCCTGTAGTGCCTGTGCCAACCTCTGCTCCTCCTCCAGACCACAAGCATGGGGAACCAGCGCTCCAGGGCACCCCATTGGGTGTTTCGTCTTCTTCTGAGGCCTCCCCTGATCATTCAGAGGAGCCCCCTCGTAAGAAGTGCAAGAGGAAGCACATTGACTCCCCTGAGTCTGTCACTTCTGATACAGACTTAGATAATTTGGAAGGGTCCCCGAGATCCCCCTCTGAAAATGTTTCCTTTTCAGACATCCTAGAAATGCTTAAGCAGAGGGGGAACTGGAATCTCCTAGCCCCTACCGAGGATGAGTCTGTATTCCTGGATGCATTCGGTTCCCGACCTTCCACCTCCTGGGTTTCTCCACCTTTCGATCCACTTATGTCAGTGGTGGCTCGAAAGGCTTGGTCAGCCCCGGATACAGTGGAACCAAATCCGAGGAGACCTGGCAAGTTCATCACAGCACCCCATGATAAGCAGTTCCGTACCAAAGGTGTTCCTGTTGATGCCATGGTGGTAGCAGCAGCCACCAAAAAAGAGTTAGCGGAAACCTCTTCGTCTGTCCATCCTCCTAACAAGGAGTCTAGGACCATGGACAGATACGGGAAGCGAATGTTTGCTTCAGCGACCTTTTCTATGAGGTCACTGAACTACTTATGCCATTTTACCCAGCTTCAGAGGGATCTCCTTAAAGAGCTCGGAGATACCCTTCAAGATCCATCAGCTGAGGGGGCTCAAGCTAAAGTGGCTTCCCAGCTGGCGACCCTTAATTCTGTAGTCAACTCCTCCATGAGGCTCGTTTCCTATGCAGCCAATGGTGCGACTAGAGCTGCAGGTACAGGCATGGCCCTTAGGAGACATGCATGGATGCGGCTGTGTAATTTTGCGGAACCCTTTAGAGCGTCATTCACCAACACCCCCTTTGATGGTTCCTTTTTTTTGGACCACAGGTGAAAGACGCTTTGACTAGGTGTGAGCAAGAAGGCAAGACTCTATCTGCCGTGGGAGTCCGTTTTTTCACTCCTTCCAGACCATACCCCAAGGGTCAGAAGAGTGGTAAAATGTGGTTCCAAAATGGGTACGGTCAATTATATCTGGAAGTTACAAAATTCACTTCTCTCAACCCCCCTTACCGTCAAGCAAATCCTTTCCAGATGTTCCACCCAATCTGAGGGACCAAGCAGTCATAGAAGTTTCAAACCTTGTAGAAAAAGAGTCATCCAGGAAGTCCCGGCAGACCAACACGGATCCGGAACTTACTCAAGGTTCTTTTTGGTACCAAAAAAGACAGGGGACTGGAGACCGATTCTGGATCTCAGCAGACTAAACAAGTCTGTTCAAAGAACAAAGTTTCGGATGGTCACGCTACAGTCCATTCTATCCATTCTGGGTCAGGATAATTGGATGTGCTCCATAGATCTTCAGGATGCGTACTACCACATCAAAATGGACAGGCGCTCCAGGAGATTCCTTCGCTTCCGGCTGGGAGCCAGTCATTACCAGTTCAGAGCTCTGCCTTTTGGTCTCACCACAGCCCCCAGGGTGTTCACCAAATGTATGGCAGTGGTCATGGCTCAACTGAGACGTCGAGGATTCCAGGTGTTTCCATATCTAGACGACTGGCTCCTCACTGCTACTACCAGGCATCAACTTCTCCAAGCCAGGGGCTACACGATCACAATCTGCTCCCAGCTAGGCATTACAATAAACTTCGAAAAATCTGCCTTGTTGCCCTGTCAATCTATCACCTATATAGGAGCAGACTTAGACACAAGGAACATGTCCTCAAGGCTACCTCCAGAAAGGGTGTCTACAATTCGCCAGCAAGTACAAATTCTAATGCAGAGCAAAAGGATCCAAGTCAGGTTCATCCTTCAAACTCTGGGTTCCATGGCAGTGGCAGTTCTTCTAATCCCACTGGCCCGCTTTCACATGAGGATCCTTCAGTGGCTTCTGTTCACACAGTGGTCTTTCCAACAGCTGCCCATGTCTCACATGATCATGATTACAGAAGCATGCAAAAGGCACCTTTCCTGGTGGATGGTCTCCCCACTAGTGACTCAGGGCAGACCTTTCATTCAGCTCTCTCCGGTTGCCACAGTGACCACAGACACCTCTTAGATAGGGTGGGGGGGGGCATTATCAGGGCAGGACAGTCCAAGGCACTTGGCAGCCTCACAAGTACCATCTGCATATAAACGTCCTAGAAATGAGAGCCGTGCTCCTAGCGTTGCAAGCTCTTCAAGACTCTCTCCCTTCTGGGACCATTGCAATTCAAACGGACAACATGTCAGTGGTGTGGTACATCAACAAGCAGGGCGGAACCAGGTCCTACCCCTATGTCGAGAAACACTCAGACTCTGGCAGTGGGCGATTTCCTCCCAACGATTTCTGATTGCGAAGCACATCCCTGGGAGGTCCAGCGTCATAGCGGACAGGCTCAGCAGAGCTATTCTCATGCCTCACGAATGGTCCCTGAATCAGGTAGTTGCGGATCTGATCTTTCGCAAATGGGGACAGCCTTGCTGCGATCTTTTTGCCACCCCCCTTCAACAGCAAATGCAGCAACTGCTTCTCCCTTCTTCCGCTTCCACGTCACACACCCAGAGACACTCTAGTCCACGATTGGCCTCAGGGACTTCTTTATGCCTTCCCTCCATTTCCCCTGATACTGAAACTCATACAGAAAGCAATTTTGTTGGGTTGCAAAATGATCCTCATTGCCCCCTACTGGCCTCGACAGATATGGTTTCCGTTCCTGCACCATTACCTTCTCGGTCAGCCCTGGACTCTGGATCCGATTCCAGACCTACTGATTCATCAATCAGGTGGGCTGCATCAATCCCTCCAAACACTCCAGCTCACAGCTTGGTTACTCCACTTCCAACCTTAGCCAGGCTTCCCAGCATTTCCTCAGCCGTGCGTGAGATTGTCTCCTCTCACAAGTCCACAACTAAAAAAACTTATGCTAGCAAATGGAAACATTTTTCTTGTTGGGCAGAGGCTAGGAACGTAGATCCTTTTTCAGCCCCAGTCCACGAAATTTTGGAGTTCCTAGCACAACATTTTCATTCTGTGTCCACTTCTGCTACAATCAGGGTTCAATTGGCGGCCATTTCTAGCTTTCATGTTGGGTTGTCTAATTCAAACATTGTCTCATAAGCTCTGTAAAGCCTTTTTAAGAGGGACTACTCTCCTTAGACCTCCAGTGAGAGATCCCCCTCCTCCTTGGGACCTTAATTTGGTACTAACCTCCTTAATTATGCCCCCTTTGAACCTGCAGCATCCTGCTCCATTAAGTTTCTATCTTGGAAAACACTCTTTGTGGTAGCTATTACTTCAGCCAGACGCGTCTCTGAACTTCAGGCACTATGTGTTCGTCCTCCATACTTGGTTTCTCATAAGGACAGGGTTGCTCTGACGAGTAATCCCTCGTTCCTTCCGAAAGTCTGCTCAGAAAATTATTTAAACCAATCTATAGACCTTCCTGTGTTTTTCCCTAACCACACCAACAAGGCAGAATACAAGTTACACCAATTGGACGTTCATAGACAGCTGCATTTTTACTTGCATAGGACTAAGGATATAAGGAAGTTAGACCAAGTATTCCTTTCCTACGCTCTAGCAAACAAGGTCTCCCAGTTCCCAAAATGACCTTATCCAGGTGGTTGTCTCACAGAGTTGCCTATCAAACTGAAAGGTCATTCTACTAGGGCTTTGGCCACCTCTGTAGCCTTCCAAGCTAGGTTGCCCATGGATTCCATCTGTGCAGCTGCTACGTGGGCAAATCCTCATACCTTTATTTCTCATTATAAGCTAGATATGGTCTCTAGAGCAGAGCTGACTTTGGTGTCACTGTTTTGAAGAGTCTGTTCCAATGAGCTACCCAGGATTGTAGGTGATAGGGACGCTGTCCCAACCAGCAAGAACGAAGGCGAGATAGACAACTTAACATAAAGAAGTTATGTACCTACCATAACGTTCCATGTTAGTTGTCTTCATCTCGCCTTCTTTCTTGAGTCCCACCCTCCGTCCCCCTGTCCTATTGGATCGAGAAGAGTTTTGGTTTCACTGGCTGTGTGTTCTCTGGTTTGTTTCCTCTACTGACTTAGAGAGTATGACAGGTATGCCCTACCTGTTTACTTGGGCAGGTTGATTCTCTGGCTATGTCTGGGGTTAGCTATTTCAAACGAGATCTGGGTAGCTAGCACTAGGCATCATGGGATAAGGGGTAGTCTCGAGCCAGTAAACAGCTCTCGAGCTATAGAAGATGGCCGAGTTGGCTCCGATCCCAACCAGCAAGAAAGAAGGCGAGATGAAGACAACTAACATGGAACGTTATGGTAGGTACATAACTTCTTTTTTCTTTCTGTTTCTTGTTGCACTCATCTTAACACAGTGATGTGGGGATGGCATAATCAGCAGTGAAATTGTCATCATCTTCAGTCTGTATTGGTTCTTTCTCTTGCTTGTTACCTTAAGTTAGTACCTTTGAAATGCAGTCTGCAGTGGCATCCTTACCTTTCTTAAAAATTGCTTTCAACTTTATTACTGTTTGGGTCCATTTCTGTTTGCTTAGGGGTGACTTAGATCCCGGTCTGCTGAAGGCTGCCTGTCATCGAGGCACGTGATCTGTACAGCAAAGCAAAGTCTCTTCCAAGTAGATAGATGTGAAAGTGCATGACATTCTACACACTGGCTAAAGTCTCCTGTGTGGAAATGTTTATTCAGTACTGCTAGAAGTACAGGCAAGAGTTCTTTGGACTGAATGACATCCTTCACTATAAGGGTTCAAATACGCTGTCACTTTATTTGAAAGTTTTTATCTTACTTTACAATTTTTTATACCCATCTGTCCATTCTTTTGCACAGTTTTTCTGTATTATGTCAGTGGAGAAGTTAATGTGTTAAAGCATTTTGCAACTTGGCCATGTCCTGCAAACTTCTAACATGTCTGACATTGTTTGGAGAAGTCTAATACTTCAGTTCTGTGTCTTTGTCAAGTGGACATACCTTTCTGAGAGGCGATAATGCCGTAAAACTCTAGATGTGAAGTTGTTCAATCTCACCGTTTGCTCTTACACGTGGCGAGTCGGCCGCTTTCCAAGATCTAGATCTCTTAAAAGCTCGAGACACAGTCCCTATCCCATGATGCTCTGCTGCCAAACCCCAGATCTAGTTTGCCGCTGCAACAGATCACACGATCTTCTGAAGAAGCTCGGGCCAGTATTCTTTTTATTATATATTTGCGTATTTAGACTTCTAATATCTATCAGGGATCTGATATTTAGTGAGGCTTCACATTTTCCTTCCTTTGTGGTAGTTTAGAGTAGGTAATCTAAGCTGGTATTTTGTTTTTTACTTCGGAGCAGTTTGCTCCAAGGCCTTTAGCCTTCTTGATTTACTCTGCTTGACAGGGCTCTGTCAATTTAATACCCTATCCCCTTATATTCTGTATTGAGCGTTTGTTTTTTCTTTCTATAGATATTGCAGTTCAGGGATCTGAACTTCTAAGCTGTTTGTGTGTTGTTTTTGGACAATTTTTTCATAATGTCAGAGAAGCAAAAATCTGGTTTTAAAAAGTGTGATTGTGGACAAAAGATGTCCATCACGGATAATCATAGTTCTTGTGTTTGTTTGGGTCTGCTACATTTACAGGAGGATTGCTCTATCTGCCATTCCTTCAGTGGCAGGGTGTTATTAGAGTGGAGAAGGAAATTGGTAGATAGAGGACTGTTGAAATCGGGCTTCCAGGATATATTGGATAAGACTAACCAGACTTCCAAGTCCTTGAAGGGGTTGAAGTCGTCTAAGGTGTCTTCGGAGCACAAGTCTTCGGCTCCGAGCACCTCTGGCAAGACTCAGTTGCCGGCTCCACAGCCTTCAGAGCCGTGCACCAAGATCTTACCTCGGAGCCAAGTAATTGTGTTGGAACCAGTGTTGGAGGTTTTGAAATCTCCGATCCTTAAGTCAGTGGCTTCTTCGACTCCTTCGACCTGTTCTTCCGGTGCCCTTTCTGACATCGATGTGGACCGAGTGGTACAGAGACTTTTGGTGAACCCGGCCCTGGCCAAATTGCTTGCTGCTTTGACCCAGTTGGCTTTGAAGCCTATGACCCCTCCTTCCACGTGTTCTGCTCCTCCTCCGAAGCCAGTTGAGCCTTCGGAGACGGAAAGAGAGGATCCGATAGTGGTGGAACCCTCGGAGCCGAGGCCTGTTCCAGTGCTCTCGGCTCCTTCGACCTTGACTTCTTCGGTTCCAATCGAAGAGTCTCGGAGCCGACACTCTCTCGCTGGTTCCGAGGGGGGAGTCGAACCGACACTTCGGTTCCGACTCTCCCTCTTGGGGCTTCAGCGCAGATGAACTCGGTTCTGTCCTCTGGTTTGGAGCCCGTGATCTTGGCCCCTGGGAGGCTACCATCTTCTTCAGAACCGGCGGACTCCTCTGGTCAGGAAACCGGTGTCTTCGATGCCATGAGGAAGGTCATGTCTGCTAAGACCCTCACTTCTTCGGTTCCTTTCTCTTCCTCCCCTAAAGGGCCGCGCTGTATCTCTACACCACAGGTTCCCACTAAGCATCGAGACAGAGTGCCTCAGGTAACCCCATTAGGTGACCCCTGCTTGACTGAGACTTTACCAGAACTGATGAAGTTCCCAGGAAAAGACTGTGTAAGAGGAGGCATTTAGATTCCCCCCAGGAATCCTTAACATCAGACACCGACTTGGAGGAATCAGAAGGGTCCCCACAGTCCCCCTCCGAGGATGTCTCTTTTGCAGACATCCTTAAAATACTAAGGCAGAGGGGTGACTGGCAGTCCCTTACCCCTACTGAAGATGAGTCCGTGCTCCTGAAGGCTTTTGGGTCTCAGCCCTCCACCTCCTGGGTTACTCCGCCTTTCGATGAATTAATGGACGTGATCGCTCGAAAGGTGTGGGAGTCTCCTGATTCTATGGAACCGGTCCCTCGAAGGCCCAACAAATTTATCACCTGCCCTCAAGATAAGTCCTTTCTCACAAAAGGGGTTCCCGTTGATGCCATGGTGGTGGCGGCGGCCACCAAGAAAGAGATGTCAGACACCTCCTCCTCTGTCCATCCTCCTAATAGAGATTCCAGGACGATGGACAGATATGGGAAACGCATCTTTAGTTCTGCGACATTTGCAATGAGATCACTTAACTATCTAACCCATTTTACCCGTCTTCAACGAGATCTCCTAAAAGAGCTTGGGGATACTCTATAGGGCAACACAGGTGATGCTGTCTCCCAGAAAGTGATGGCACAGCTTAACACCCTTAATTCCATTGTAAATTCGTCCATGAGGCTCATTTCTTTTGCAGCCGAGGGATTGAGCCGGGCAGCGGGTTCAGCGATAGCTCTGGGCGACAATCCTGGATGCGCTTATGCTCCTTTGCGGAAGCCTCCAAGTTTTCCTTTGTGAATACCCCATTTATGGCTCTTCCTTGTTTGGGCCCAAAGTCAAGGAGACACTCACTAGGTGTGAGCAGGAAGGAAAGACTCTATCTGCCGTAGGAGTTCATTTTTCCACCCCCAGTAAACCATATCCCAAAGGGCAGAGAGGTGGAAAAATGTGGTTCCGTAAGTCCCAAGGAGCTTTCCAGAACACACGTAGTGAAACCCCTCCAGGGGCAGAGGAGGGGGGTAAAATGGTAGACACCGCCCAGGTGGTAGAGGGGGTTCGCAAAACCAGGGTGACAGGGAGCAGTTCCCTGGCAAACCCTATCAGCACTCCTGAGAGGAGGCCCAACTGTCCTACTCTGGAGGCAGTCGGGGGTCGCTTAGCTTTATACCCAGACGCCTGGCTAGGAATTACATCAGATTCCTGGGTAAAAAGCATAATCACCACAGGCTACATCATTCCCTTTTCAGAATTCCCTTCCATTCGGACAAGAATCCCAGATGTTCCACTCAGTCTGCGGAGTCTAGCAGCCGTAGAAATTCAGAGGCTGCTGGAAAAAGAGTCATCCAGCCAGTCCCGGCGGACCAAATAGGATCCGGAACTTACTCCAGGTTCTTTTTACTTCCAAAGAAAACAGGGGACTGGAGGCCCATCTTAGACCTCAGCAATCTCAACTCCTTTGTCAAAAAGGAAAAGTTCTGGATGGTCACGCTTCAGTCGATAATCCCGTTTCTCGAAACGAGCAATTGGATGTGCTCGATAGATCTCAAGGATGCGTACTACCACATAAAAATGGCCAGGCCATCCAGAAATCACTTGCGTTTCTGGCTGGGGGCCAGTCACTACCAATTCTGAGCTCTGCCCTTTGGTCTCACCACAGCCCCCAGAGTGTTCACCAAATGCATGGCAGTTGTCACGGCTCACCTGAGATGTTTAGGATTCCGGGTGTTTCCATATCTCGACGACTGGCTCCTCACCGCCACCACCAGGCATCAACTGATTCACGCCAGGGATTACACTATCAGCCTGTGCTCCCAGTTTTGCATAACCTTAAATTTCCAAAAATCTGCTTTATCGCCATTGCAGCATATTTCCTTTATAGGAGCAGATCTAGACACCACCACCGCCCTGGTCAGATTGCCTCAAGAACGAGTAATCTCTTTACTAAACCAAGTATCCCTTTTGTTGATGGAAAAGAAAGTCCCTGCATTCCAAGTTCTGAAGCTGTTAGGCACCATGGCAGCATCTCTCATAGCGGTTCCTCTGGGGCGCATGCACATGAGGATACTCCAGTGGTTACTCTTCACACAACTTCCAATGTCACACGAGATAGTGCTGACAAATACTTGCAAAAAGGACCTCCTTTGGTGGTTGAACAGCCACCAAGTTACTGTAGGTCGTCCATTTGTACTTCCCCCTCCCACAGCCACAGTGACCACGGATGCTTCCCTGATAGGGTGGGGGTGGGGGGGGCTGTGTCAGGGAAGAACTGTCCAAGGCACTTGGTCAGAGATGGAATCCAGTTTGCACATCAATGTCTTGGAGTTGAGAGCGGTGTTCCTAGCATTGCAACACTTTCACAACTCTCTACCTCAAGAGATGATTGCAATACAGACAGACAACATGTTGGTAGTCTGGTACATCAACAAGCAAGGGGGAACCAGATCTTACCCCTTATGCCGAGAGGCCCTGAGAATTTGGCAGTGGGTTGTATCCACCGGGCGCTTCCTGATAGCAACGCACATCCCAGGGTCATCCAATGTGATAGCGGACAAATTGAGCAGAGCCTTTCTATTGCCTCACGATTGGTCCCTCAAAGAACGAGTGGTGGAAAGGATATTCTGCAAATGGGGCCAGCCTTACTGCGACCTTTTTGCATCCCCGCCAAATGCAGAAGCTGCTTTGCCCTATACCCTCCACCGGGAGACATCCCAAGGGACACTCATACACGATTGGCCCTCTGGTCTCCTATATGCCTTTCCTCCATCCCCGCTGATCCCCAAATTTTTACAGAAAGCCAAAAGCCTGGAAAGGACTGTTATTCTGATAGCCCCGTTTTGGCCTCGGCAGATATGGTTCCCCTTCCTTCAGCAATACCAAGTGGAAGAATCTTGGGTTCTGGACCCAGTGCCAGACTTTCTGACTCATTTGTCAGGAGTTCTTCACCCCTCTCTTGTATCCCTCAAACTGACAGCTTGGCTGCTCTACATCCCAACCTAGCCAGGTCTCATGATTTGTCTCCCGCAGTTCAGCATATTCTGGTTTCCTCGCATAAAGCCTCCACCAGGAAACTATATAACAGTAAATGGAAACGATTTGGTCATTGGGCTTCCCAACATGGTATTGATCCCTTTATTGCCCCTATTCAGAGCATTCTGGAATTTTTTACTTCACTTTTCCATGGTGGTGCGGCAGCCGCTACTATAAGGGTTCAATTGGCTGCCATATCTAACTTCTATGTGGGATGCGGAGGTTCTAACATTATGTCCCACAGATTATGTAAAGCTTTTTTGAAAGGGACTCATCACCTTCGACCCCCTATCAGACATCCGATTACCCCTTGGAATCTAAATTTGGTGCTGTCTCAACTCATGCTTCCCCCTTATGCGCCCGTATCTTCTTGTCCGTTGAAGTTCCTTTCTTGGAAGACAGTTTTCTTAGTGGCTATTACTTCAGCGTGTAGAGTTCCTGAACATCAAACACTCTTTGTTAGGCCCCCATATTTGGTCTTTCACCCCGACAGGGTGTATCTAAGAACAAATTCATCCTTTCTCCCGAAGATCTGTTCCGAAGCGAACTTGAACCAGTCCATTAGACTTCCCACTTTTTTCAGGCATCATGCCAGTAAATTGGAATACATGTTGCATAAGCTTGATGTTCACAGACAATTGAGATTTTATTTGGACAGAACAAAAGGATTCAGAAAATCAGATCAACTATTTGTTTCCCATGCAGACAATAAGAAGAACCTTTCGGTATCCAAAGTTACATTGTCCAAATGGCTTTCTGATTGTATAAAGTTTGCATATTCTTCATCCCATCAACCTTTAGAAAGTGAAGTGAAAGCTCATTCTACCAGGGCCGTTTCTACGTCCTTAGCTCACGCAGCTCATTTACCTTTGTGCAGCCGCTACTTGGTCCAAACCTCATACATTTATTACTCATTACAAAGTAGACAGGGCCTCCAGGGACAGGGCTTCCTTTGGTTCCACCGTTCTCAGGAATGTACTCCCGTGAGCCGCCCAGGATTAGGGTGCTTGGGACATTACCCACGTGTAAGAACAAACGGTGAGATTGAACAACTTCATATAAAGAAGTTATGTTCTTACCATAACGTTCCATGTGAGTTGTTCATCTCGCCTTTGTTCTTACACTCCCTCCCACCTTCCCCCTCCATGTTCTGGAAGAACAGGTATGGCTGGTGGTCTGTTTGATCTTACTAGTATCCTCTTGTCAGCCAGGTTATCTTTTAACTAATTGTAAATAGTTACTTTGTTATATTGGGTTGCTTAGTTGTGTGTCTTGCTGGTTTCAGCAAACTAGATCTGGGGTTTGGCAGGAGAGCATCATGGGAAAGGGACTGTGTCTCGAGCTTCTAAGAGATCTAGATCTTGGAAAGCGTCTGACTCAGAGCCGATGGATCGGCTCCGAACCCACGTGCAAGAACAAAGGCGAGATGAACAACTCGCATGGAACGTTAATGGTAAGAACATAACTATATTTTAGCCTTTGTCAGTCTCACGCTTCTTAGGGTCATGACACAGTCTTTTACCTATTAGCTTTTGTAAGGCTTGCTCTTCTCTTGGCAAAAACTATGTTATCACTGAAGTTTGTAGCAGGAACTACCGCTGTTGTTACCTATTACATGACATGCTGAATGCTGTCTGCAGCAGAATTAATATTACTATTGCTTTTGTGGTACTCTTATCCTTTTTCTATAATGCCCCCTTTTTGAAGTTATTTGTTTTGATTTTGTGTACCTTTGCAGAACAGTTCATAGGCTAATGGCCCTGGAGCCTTTACAAGCCTAGCCCATAGGATTACCTGGCATTCTGCTACCTGACCTTAGTTCCCAGTGCCTCTGTCGAGTAGAGCCACTGGAGTGATCCCCAGGGTGAATTTTCACTTAAGATTTCTCTTGAAGAGGGCCAGTGAGGTGCTCTGTTTGACATGTATGGGAAGTCTATTCCATACCATGGGCAGTCCCTGGGTTATGAACCTGTCCCTCCAGCACATTCTGATTGTGGTAATGAGGTTGAGGTTTCTGGAGTGTGTGGTGCAGAGGGATTGGGATTTCTTTAGATGTAGCATTTTTAACAGAGCTGGGTCAGACATGGCTTTGTAAGTCAAGCAGAGATCGCCTCTAAGGAGGCGGTATGAGACAGAGAATAGTTGGTGTTTTTTGAGTCTCTCCATATAGGACAAGTGTTTAGGGCCTAGGATCCTTTTTGTGAGGTACTTTTGCTGCCTTTCCAGTTGTTGCAGGTGTATAGTGAGGTATGTGCCAAGTGGGGTATTGTACTCTATGATTAGCCTAATGAGGGAAGAGTAGAGGGAGACCATGACCTCTTTCTTCCTGGATGCAAAACCCTTAGTAATGAGATGTGCCACATAGAAGGACTTTCTGACCACAGTGGCAGTGTGGTGGTCAAAAGAGATTTTGCTGTCACCTGTGTTTCCAGATCTTTTATAATGCTGTCTTTGTTCAGTGGACTACCATCGATGTGGTAATTCATGGGGATCTGGGTTTTTCCCAAAGGGGATGACTACACATATTTTGGCATTGAGCTTAAGGCCATGGTTCTGACACCAGTCGTTGGTCTCATTGAGGCCTTTCTGTAGGATGTCAACATCACTCAGGGAGTTAATAATGGCTGCCAACTTGCAATCGTCTGCAAACTTTGTCAGCCAGAGTCCCTTCGTGTTGGCTTGGACGTCTGAGAAGTAGATACTAAACAACACTTACCCTTCTTCCTGCTGAGCTTTCTCCTTAGTGTGGGTAACAGCCTCCACAGTGTTTGCTAACATTTACTGGGTGCTGTTTTTCTGCTTGAGTGTCACTTTGTGTTTTTTGTTTCAGTATTGCCTTTTAATACGTTTCCTCTTAAATAGTGTTGGTACTAGTATTTCTGTCTCATCCACATATTGTATCTTGCTCATTTAATTCTCTTCGCTCGTAACTAAATTTACGAAGCTAAACATAAACCTCTGCATAACTTGCTGGTTTGCCAGCCGGATCACCTATCTGGCTTCTACTTCTTGGAGGTAAAGCTAATGTCAAGGGCCTTTGGCTGACCAAGTTCACAGATGGCTGCAGATTGGGAGCTTTCATAGATCCACCGCCCATGACACACACATTTTACAAGAGAGTCTGACGCAGACAAATGACTGGTGCCAAAGTCTTGGACTAAAACTCAATACCAAGAAATGCATTGTAGTGTCGTTTGGGAAAACTACCACCCAGGCTAATTACTTCATCAATAAGATACCTCTAAGAGTTGATCTAGTAGTCAGGGATCTGGCCTTTGACCATCATGTGGCCAAGGTAGTAAGAAAGTCGTCCTCTGTGACCCACTTTATAAGTTAAGATATGGCATCCAGGTCCAAGGAAATCAGTGTCACTTTATTTGGCACTTGTCAGACCTATCACTGAGTATAATGCCCCGTGCAGCACGTACCTGACCCCCGACCATATGTAACAGTTGGAATGCCCATAAGGATTCCTTACCATGAAAATCCAGGGCATAAACAGATTGTCCTGTATGAATCCCCTTAAAGCCCCATCTCTATACATACATGTTACTGAGAAGCAATCTTTGCCAGCTCTGATGGACATTTTCCACATCTGCAAAATGAATAACATCAGAACTACTAGGTCCAAGGATTCAGGAAACATCCCTACCCTAGAGCAATTTCTTGATTGGAGCTCACAAGCCAGTTTCTTTGACACCATAATATTAAGGATGTTAATATTGACTGGGAAGCAAACGTCCTCTGACCCTCTCAACTTAACACTACCCCTCCCCATTTGAATAAACACACCAACTCTAGCTCTACACTTAACTGTATACTTACATCCAATCTTAATCTATATATCACAACCCCAATATACTACTTGAGACCCTAGGTGATCAACTTCCCACTTGCATCCAGCGACACTTCCTCCAGTCAGTAAATTTCACCAAGTCTTTGAATACCACAAATTCTCTAATTTCAACCTAGACTCCTTTAACTAAATGCTCTCTGCAATAAACTGGTCCTTCCTCCATCACCTCTCCGTGGAAGAAGCTACCCTAAAATTCAACAGCATCTTCCTAGACACCCTAAACTCACTGGCTCCCATCAGGAAAACAAGAATCAAATCTAACTGTGTCCCATGGCTCACACAATCTGCTTGCTGTCTTATACATAAGAGAAACAGTGCATGAAAAACTGGTTAAAAAACAAGTCCCTCAGCCACCTTCAGAGTTATAAACAACTCCGTAAATAACTAAAAAACAGGTCAACTACAAAAAGAAAAACTTCTACCAAAAGCCACTAACAAACTCCCACTCAAATCCCAAATAATTCTGGAACTCTGTCAACAAATTACTTCACCTAGGCAAACCCTGTTCATCAAACTCTTACCCAAATAGCTCTGACATTGATACAGCCACCTTCATTAACTCTTTTTTCATCAACACTGAAAAATTAATGATAAGGTGCCAATCAGGGTGCTGTTACTGTGATGCTTACTGTGACAGATTCGAAGTCTTCTTAAGACACTAGGTCTTGCTGGCTGGATTCTGCTGAAATCAAAGTCTAGTTATCACAGTCTGTTGCCCACAGAAACTTGCAGAGTTTACACTGATGCAGCACCAAAACTCTGAGCAGTAACCAATAAAAAAACCTTTTATAACAAATCACTCCAACTGCTGTTGCAGCTTTAGGTACTGTTCTACTTTACTTCTCAAACAGCATGGATGATATGAGAGATGCAATATTACCTTGGAACAAGTGTGCTTCTGCACAAATACCTTTATCTCTAACATAATTTGATTTATAGTTCTTATATACAGTTCAGATCCTGTTTTTTTCTTGGTATTCTATTTTGGACTTTGTATGAGAACATCTGTTTGTTGGTGTCTGCAGAAAAATTTGTTTTTATCATGTAATGTTGATATTGTTTTTTAAGGAAACACCTTGTGGAAAAACACATACAAATGCTGATGTGATCATTCAAACTCCCTTGCTTAACAGTGTCATATGATAGAAACATGCACATATTGTTTTCCTGTTGTCCACTCTTTACAGAAGCTGGTTAACTTTCTTACTAACAATGTGAAATGCATACATCCTGTTTTTTTACATTCTTGCCAAGTCTGTAAGAGGTTAGCGTTCTTGGTGACAGTGTGAAGCGCACACATTCTTATTTTTTACATTTTTCCTGAGTCTGTAAGGAAACATGTCCATTAAGCAAACTCCTTATTTTTCAAGCCACAGTCATTTAGTATGGATGATAATCATATATTGCTAAACTCTATTTCTACATTTAAGCAAAGTTTATTTTAGATCCTATTTATTTTGCATATTTGTAACAGATTTACTTTCAACCTTTTATTCACTGTTAAATACACTCTAACAATTCCCTCTTTTTATTTTAAAACTTACTCAAAACACTTTATACTTGTATGTATTTTTGATCAGATTATATAGAAAACACATTAAGAAACAAAACCTTTAGTCTTTTTTGATACAAGTCAAAGTGCAATTTTACATAGTTAATACAATGATATCAAGTATTACTACCAAAACTGAATGTATTGAACAACTTTTTCTTTTACAGACCATTCTGTGAAAATATTTTATCAGTTATGAGCTGTCTGCTGTAGTTTTATTTTTTAACTTAATTTATTCTTTTGCAATCAGAGAATTTAATTTATGACTTAGAACTATTTTATTAACTCTTTGCAACTGTTGAATTAACTATTTACTTTTATTAATCATTTTGTATCAAAAGATTAGAGAGAGTTTTTGTCCCTTACAGATATTAGTCTATGTGCTACTGCAAGCATTTATACACTGCTGAAAATATACAGTTTCAGTATCATTTAACCATAACATTGTGGTCATGTCTCTGAACTTCCTATTAACACCTTGGTAAAGTACTGAACTGGGCTTAGATAATAAATATTTGAATGCAATTATTTCAGTATATTTAATACTTGAGGATTTTAAAAAAATAACATGATTTATACACTAAAGAATGCTATGTATATATTAGTCCATTAGCTGTATGGATACAATATTTTGATATAATTTTCCTCTAAATGGGGTAACCAGTACTAGTACAGATAAAATGATGGTCCAAAAAACAGTGATAAAATTACAATTAGTAATAAAATTGCAACTTGACAAATTACTTTTGAACTTGTTACTTTACAGTGTGTCCTATACAGTATATATCTACACAGACGGTCTGCTACTCGTGCATTTCAATCTAGTAGGTACCCTGGCCCCATTTTTTAAATGTGGTTCTCTACACATATTCATTGCTAGACATTAATTTAATTTGTACTGAATTCTTTTGCATCTGTACATACAAAGACTGTAAAGTACACTTAGTCCAATCTACAAATTTAGTAACATTAACATCAAGCAGAATCTTGGACTAGTAGAATTGCCACCAAAGGTATGGTATTAAACTACATACCCAGCAATTAGAAACATTCATGCTTTTTGCATACCAACATTGTCTTGCCAAAACATATTAAAAAATAGTGACCATTCTTTTTCAATTTTTACATATCTTTACTCTCTCATGTATAGCTTTAATAAAGCAATTTAAGCCGTCTCTTGTATAGCTTTACAGTTTAACAGGTTATAAATACAATTTAATACTAAACAATACAATAATAACTAGCATGATAGCTATTAGCAACTTGTAAAATATATTATCCTGTCAGGTTTAATCTGTGTATCAGTATTTCTAATCCACTAATACCTATTTTCCCCTCCCCCCAAAAGAGTATTGTCAAGAAGGAATGAGATGTTATTTCTTTCTGTAGCTTTATTTAGACCATTTTGCAATACATACTACTTACACAATGTAAAACTGAGAAAGTACCCCTCCCCCTGTAGTATTGCACTATTGTTTATCTGCTTTATTAGGTTAACAAACTATGGACCTTTGTCTGATTTTCTCATTTTTATAAAGCTTCTGCTGTTTACTACTACTAGTAGGCATTTATACCCTCCTGCATAATTGATTTGAACTGTATGTATACTGCTGGCAGTACTTGATGTAACTGAGGTTTTTTACTTCTAACATTTACTTGCAAACAGATTATCAGTGACACGTATGCACAATTGTGACATTTTATTGCAATTACCAAATAGTGTTGCATGTGAACATTTAACAATTATGGTTTAATAACAATGATGTTTTAGAAAAACTCAAGCCACTTGTCTAGCAATAAGTCTTGTTTTTTATCTTATCTTTCCAACATTTCCTGTAAGTATTCATCCAGTCTAGAAAGGTCTGAGCTCACATTTCAGAGACTGTAGACCGTAGTTAAGCTTTTAGCATTTTTCGTTTAATCATCTGTTAATACACTTGCAATTTAATGGTAAAATGCAGTTGTAAAACACTAGTTGTTATAATAAGTATTTGTGATTTGCATAACTATGCATTTATACTACATAAATAGACATTATTTTACAATTAGCTTACATATTTTGTAACTTTGATTTCAGTATCTTTTTTTATTTAACTGCTCTACCATTCATTTTACAAAGACTGCTTGACTAATACCATCTGATTTTATTTCTTTTTTAAAATTCAGAACTTTAACTATTTGGTGTGATGTTGCTATACAATTATAAAAAATGTAAAAAACAGATGTTAGCTTAACTAACACGTTTATATTTATACTATTTATATTTGCTGTTGTCTGCCTGTTATTCTCGTGCGTTGTAACAGATGTACTTTAGATGAAAAGAAAATACATGCATGTCAGTGTTGTGACTTTAACTATTTTTATTTGATTTTTATACACTAGAACTGTTTTGTGTACCTTTTGACTATGCCATGAGAATGGCAGTCATATGCTCTACTTTACTGTTGTACTGATAAATATCTTGCTTTAACTGAGTGAAAGTAAAACATTTGCGAATGATTTGTCCAGACATCAAATTCTACCATCCTACCATGTATGCTTAACCATTTTCAAAACACAAACATATTATAAAATATATCTTTTTTTTGTACAGATTAGCTGTAGTTTCCTGCTCTTCTGCAATGTTTTCTTAAGCTCAGCTAATTTATTTTCTTTATCCTGTAACTGCTGTCGAAGAATTTCCTGTAATGTTTTATGGTCCCTCTTTTTGCTGTTACTGTGATGCTTACTGTGACGGATTCGAAGTCTTCTTAAGACACTAGGTCTTGCTGGCTGGATTCTGCTGAAATCAAAGTGTAGTTATCACAGTCTGTTGCCCACAAAAACTTGCAGAGTGTACACTGATGCAGCACCAAAACTCTGAGCAGTAACCAATAAAAAACCCTTTTATAACAAGTCACACAAACTACTGTTGCAGCTTCAGGTACTTCTCAAACAGCATGGATGATATGAGAGATACAATATTACCTTGCAACAAGTGTGTTTCTACACAAATACCTTTATCTCTAACATAATTTGATTTACAGTTCTTATATACAGTTTTAGTCGCGCAGTTCAAATCCTGTTTTTTTCTTGGTATTCTATTTTGGACTTTGTATGAGAACATCTGTTTGCTGGTATTTGCAGAAAAATATGTTTTTATCCTGTAATGCTGATATTGTTTTTTAAGGAAACACCTTGTGGAAAAACACATACAAATGCTGACGTGATCATTCAAACTTCCTTGCTTAACAGTGTCATATGATAGAAACATGCACAGATTGTTTTCCTGATGTTCATCGTGCATACAGCTGCAGTCATAACAGATGGGTTATCCTGCCATCAGGCGGGTCCTTGGTCGGCCGAATTCCAAAGTCTAGGTCCGGCGTCGGTTGTTGTCGCTTCTTCCCCTGACGTCAGTGCGGCAGGGGTATAAAAGAGGCAGCCGACGCCATATTCTCCAGTCTTTCTTGCCGTGCGGTGCCCGAAGCAGAAGCAGTTCGCAAGTGCCGGTCGGCCAGCTCCTGAGATTTACGAAAGTATTTCAGCCGAAGTCTTCTTGAAAGCTGAGTACCCCGTTGGGGAAACTTTTCTTGCCTCAGACCGATGTCAGACAAAGTTAATAATTGCATTTCTTGTGGGAAGCAAATACTGCATAAGGATTTCCACTCTTTCTGTATACCTTGCTTAGGCCCAGACCACGACGTCTCAGCCTGCCGTTTCTGTGCTAGATTCAATAAACGCACTATTAAGCGTCGGGCGCAGTTCGCCCTTCACTTTTTCGGCAAAAAATTTAATTATATTATGTCGTCGGATACTCCGACTCCAGTTTTGAGCAAAAAACGCAAAGATAAGGACCGACATACGAGGTCCGCACCACCTACTGAAACCACGCTAAGACCGACTACCGGTTCTCCGGTACTCAGAGAGGTGCCTACGCAGCCCCTGACTACCGATGACAATGCATTACCGGTCTCTTCAGTACCCGAGGTCGCAGGCTCCTCGGACCCCATTCCTACTACAGACCCCGACGCCACTCCTGGCGGGGAAACTCAGAATTTAGACAGGCCTGCCATTTCTCAAGGGGTCTTCAGGCCTTCCTCCTTCTCTATTAAAGCCTTCACTAAATCTAAAGCAGCCATGAAAACCAAAAAACAGGTTCCTCAGACCCCCTCTCAAGGCACCATGCCTAAAAAACAGATGCTTAAAATGGCTGAGGATTTGATTACTCTTATCAGGGGTTCTCAACCTCCCTCTGACAAAAGGCCCAGATTAGAGGAAGACTACCCTTCCTCAGATCAAGCTTCTATTACCTCAGAACTATCTGAGGACCAGGATTATGCCTATTCTCCATTCGAAGACTCTGATGCAGAGGAGTCTATTCCCTCGGTCTTCCCCCTGAGGACTTCTCTTTTGGGGAAACCCTGCATACATTGAGGGAACACTTTCATTGGGAAGGCCAAGATTACTCAGTCTCCAAGAAAAGGCTCAGGGAATTTCTTCTGCTCCCCTAGCATAGGCCTCTGGCTATCCCTCCTGTTTTAGATATATTGGATGATGTGTACACAGAAGCCAGCCTTAATCCAGATTCTTTGCCTCCAGCTCCTGTTAAACCAGACAGGTATTACCGGGTTCCTGACTCCCACCAGTTTCTATATAAAAGCCATACTGCTGACACAGAAACAATTTCACAGGGTCCCAAGGGAATTAAGGCCTCTACTGCTAAAAACCCATTACCTTCAGAGAGAGATTCCAGAGCTTTTGAAAGGTGGGGTAAAAAGGTGTACACCTCGGCCACTTTAACCATGAGGGCATTAAACTGTCAGTTCCATATGTTAAAGTATCAACAGTTTTTGATATCTCAGCTGAAAAGCAAGATGACACAACCAGAACAACCAGATTTAAAATAGTTGCAGGATTTGTTGCATGGTGCAGAGCAAGTGGGTAAACATACCTTGCAGTGTGGTTTTGATGCTTTAGAGGCCTCATGTAGAGCTGCTGTTATGGGGTCTGTTATACGTAGGCATGCTTGGCTCAAAGAGCAAACCTTACCAGATCATGTCAAAGCTAAATTATTAGATGCACCTCTTCAAAAAGATGTATTGTTTGGTGTTAAAGCTGAGGAGGTGCTAAAGAAAATGGAGGAAAAAGCAAAATCAATGCAAACAGTGAAAGATTTCCTGCAGGTGCAGCCTCCATGTTTCAGCAGAAACTGGCCTTTAAAAAATTGGTCCTTTCCAGCCACGGACAGACTTCAAAGGGGCAGATACAGGCGCCCAAGGGGTAGAGGGCAACCTCAAGGATCTTTCAGAGCCAGACAGTGACAAGCACCAACCCCAGGAGGTGCAGAAGATGGATCACAGTCTTTTAGAAAACAGACACAATGACTTCCCCCTACACCTGCCAAGAAAAGCTTTAATGGCAGCTACTTTGGGCAGAAAACTGACATTATTCTCAAAAAATTGGCATATTGTTACAAAAGACAAATGGATTCTGGACATTATAGACAGAGGCTACAGGTTCCACTTTCACACCTATCCAAAAATGAGAGGCATGCCAAACCTGCCACAAAATCAAAGGGCAGAGGCACAAAAACAAGTTTCAGCTCTCATGGACATGAAAGCAATTCAAGAGGTACCTGCAAAAGAACAAGGTCAAGGGTTTTATTCCAGACTATTCCTGGTACCAAGGAAAGACAAAGATTGGAGACCTATCTTAGACCTATCCATCCTAAACACATATCTACAGGTGCCAAAATTCAAGATGCTCACATTACAGCAGCTTCTTCCCATGCTGGGCAAGGAGTGTTGGCTGGTAACATTGGACCTCAAGAAGGCATACCTGCATGTCCCTATCAGACAAGATTGCAGAAGATACCTCAGATTTCTTGCAGGTTCAACCCATTACCAATTCTCTGCATTGCCCTTTGGCTTATCTACTGCACCCAGAGTGTTTACGAAATGCCTGGCATCAGTAATTGCCTTCTGCAGACTACAAGGGATACAAATCATCCATATCTGAGACTGCCTGAGAGTGGGACAGCAAGACACTACACTGCAGCAGCACCTGGTTTGTATAAAAAAACTGTGTTGAACCTGATACACACAATCAACAAGAAGAAATCAAAAACTACCTACCCTCTCAACAAATAATTTGGGTGGGTGCCAGCTTGGATACAACCACCCAGATGGCCTACCTCATGCCAGACAAGCAAGGGCAACTGTCTCAATACTTCAGAAAAATGGCAACTTACACCATGCTAACTGCAAGGAAAGTCCTGCAGGCTCTGGGATTCATGGCATCTTGCATCCTACTAATCCCATGTGCAAAGCTGCATATGAGGAAACTTCAGTGGTACCTGAAAAACTTATGGTCTCAACACAGCCACAGCTTGGAAGCAATTATACCACTCATTCCATGCCTTCAAAAGGAATTTTTGTGGTGGACTCAAGCTTGCCAAAGAAACTCAGGTCTTCCTTTCTGTGTACCTCAAGCAACTCAAATCATCACAACAGACGCCTCAGACTACGCCTGGGGAGCACACATGACAGATTAGTGCATTCAGGGAAAATGGACCCGAAAAGAGAAGCACCTTCACATTAACCAAAAGGAAATGCTAGCCGTGCAAAAGGCTATTATGACCTTCAAAGACCTACTGCATCCAGGCCAGCTATTGATAAGGACAGACAACACCACAGTGATGTGGTACATAAACAAACAGGGGGGAACTCATTCATACCCCCTGTGCAGGCAAGCCATGACCCTATGGAACACAGTACTGGAATTGCAAATTCAACTACAGGCACAATTCCTGCCAGGGAAGGAAAACACACTGGCAGACAACCTAAGCAGAAATATGACAGATCCACACGAATGGAAGTTGCATCCTCAAGTTTTCACAAAGATAACTCAGGCATGGGGACAGCCAGGCATGGGGACAGCCAGACATAGATCTCTTTGCTACCCACAGAAATTGCCAGTTGAAAAAATTTTGTTCAAGGACCTATCATCTACAGGCCTGGAAAGTGGACGCACTTTCCTTCAATTGGGCAACATTGACAGTCTTTGCCTTCCCGCCTCTTCCTCTGCTGCCCAAAGTTCTATTAAAAGCAGAGCAGAGAGGCCGAAAATGATTCTCATTGCTCCAGACTGGCCAAGACAACACTGGTATCCGCTCCTGAAGAGCCTGACACATTCCCCACCATGGATCCTACCTCTAGTCCCTCTTCTGTTGTCCCAGCACAACTACAAAACCCTTCACAGCAATCTCAAAACTCTAAATCTAGCTGCATGGAGAATTCCTTGATTTCCCAACAGTTTCTCCTCTCCAAGGAGGTGCAGGATGTCATCTTGGAGGCCAGAAGACCCTCTACTAGAAAGGCCTACTCCGCCAAATGGAAACGATTTTGTGCCTGGAATCAAGAAAAGGGACAGAATCCTTGGGTAACAAATATACCTCAAATTTTACAGTACCTAGCTGAGATGTTAAACAATGGACTTTCCTTCTCCTCCATCAAGATCCACGCTTCAGCCATTTCTGCACAATACAACACAGATCCTCCTTTATTCTCTCACCCTCTCTTAAGACAGTTCCTCAGAGGGGCAAAGAATATAAAATCCCCAAGGAAAAACCACCAGTCCCTGCTTGGGACCTCAACTTCGTATTGGAAAAGCTGACCCTTCCTCCCTTCGAGCCAGCTTCTTCAACAGAGTTACAGTACTTGTCATGGAAAACAGCCTTTCTTCTGGCTATCACCTCAGCACGCAGGGTTTCAGAGCTACAGGCCCTCATGGCTGTGCAACCATTCATCATTTTCCATCAGGACAGAGTTTCCTTACGAACCAACCCTACCTTTATGCCAAAGGTAGTATCCAGTGTAGCTTTGAATCAGACTATCCACTTACCTACCTTTTTGTCCTAATCCACAAAACAAAGGGGAAAGACTACTACATTCCTTGGACATTCACAGACAACTTCGTTACTATTTGGACAGAACAAAGCCATTCAGGAAATCTGAGCAACTCTTTGTGTCCTATGCAGCAGGTGCTCAGGGAAAGGCTATTTCCAAACAGACAATTTCAAAATGGATAGCCCACTGCATACGCTTTTGTTACTCATTTCATGGAAAAACTGTGCCTGCATGCATCAGATCCCACTCCACCAGAGCCACAGCTACCTCTGCAGCCTTCCTCAGGGGGGTCCCTACCAAGGACATTTTGGAAGCAGCCACCTGGAAGTTCAGTGCACACTTTCTCCAAGCACTATCACCTCCCACTATACTCAAAATCTAGAGTGGGCTTTGCCACAGCAGTCCTGCAGGGCATCCTAGCCCCTCCTAGTTCCACTTAGTGCCTACCACCCTTACTTAAGCTTTGGGATTCTACCCATCTGTTATGACATCAGCTGTATGCACGATGAACATAGTACAGTTTTGTACCTACCATAAATGTAGATGTTCGAGTGCTCATACAGCTGCAGTCCAGGTTTCCCTCCCTCCATCCCCTCTTAGGACAGGCCTTATGACAAACACCTTTCATATAACCTTTTTGGGGTATTCTTTTATGGTGTATTTGCTTGCAACTACTGTTTGTGATTTATCAACATTGCATCTTTGCATAACATTATGTTTGCCTTCCTTCTGGGGGCACCTGACATCTGGGGCAAGAAAAACTGAAGAATATGGCGTTGGCTGCCTCTTTTATACCCCTGCCACACTGACGTCAGGGAAGAAGCGATGACAACCGACAACCTAGACTTTGGAATTCGGCCGACCGAGGACCTGCCTGATGGCAGGATAACCCATCTGTTATGACTGCAGCTGTATGAGCACTCGAACATATACATTTATGGTAGGTACAAAACTGTACTTTGTCCACTCTTTACAGAAGCAGGTTAACTTTCTTACTGACAATGTGAAATGCATACATCCTGTTTTTTTACATTCTTGCCAAGTCTGTAAGAAGTCAGCTTTCTTGGTGACAGTGTGAAGTGCTCACATTCTTATTTTTTTACATTTTTGCTGAGTCTGTAAGGAAACGTCCAATCTGAAGTAGTTAACTTCATTTGTTCATCAACCTGTGGGTATCTGATCCGAATCGGATCTGAGCCAGCAGCTTTATTCAGCTAAGATCCAAGCTCCTCCCCCTTACCCATAACCCCCTGCCATCTCTCTCTGTCCTCAGATCTCATTTGCTGCGGCTTATTCAAGCATCTAGAACGAGTCTCTAGGCCTAGGGTTTTGTGAGTTTTTTCCTCAAAAACTTCTCTTTTTTGTCTTAGCTTAGTTTAATTGTTAGACAAGTGAGTGTTGTCCCCTTTTGTCTAAAAATTTGTAAAACTTGTGAGATTTTTTTCTGTATTTAGTTAGTTTAGCCCCCCCCCCTCCGTGTGTGAAGGTGTGTGTACGTGTTGGGCCTATTTTTCTTATTACCATGTCTGAGGCCCCTAAAGCATTTTTTTTCCAAATGCACTGAGTGTGGCCATAAGCAATTCCCAGCGGATGGCCACACTTGGTGTGTTATCTGCCTTGGGGTTGACCATCTTACCTCGGGCTGCACAATTTGTGCAGCCTTCAACCCCAGGGCTTTGAGGGACAGGAGGTCGAAGCTGATTCTGGTGGGACTTTTGCCCCCGGACTCAGCTTCGTCCTCCTCTTCCTCTGTGGTACCTGCTGCGACCCCAGTGATCCCGCCTTCCATCCCTGCTCCCCTGGCCGGGACTCACCCTTCCACCTTGGCCCAGGAGGAGAGGGATTCTAGGAGGGAGAAAAGGAGGGAGAAGCACCACAAGCGGCGGGCCGAATCTTCCTCCTCGGCTCTGCCGGCTAAGCAAATAGCCTCTCCCAGGACGTCCGGGCCTTCTCCTTCCCGGCTCCATTCACCTCGTTTTTCCCCGGAGCTGGAGGAGGAGACCCGGTCGCCTTCGAGGTCATCGAGGTGGCACTCCAGGCCAGCCTCGGTGGCCTCGTCTAGATCCACTCGAAGTTAATTTTATGCAGATATGGACCGGATGATGCGTAGGTTTCTCCAGGCCCAACTGCAGATGGGAGTGCTCCTGCTTCCCCCCCTCTGGGGGGAGCTCGACCCCATTTTTCGCCCCAATTGCTCCTTCTCCGACCCACTTCCGAGGTTCGGAGCCATTGGAGCCGGGGGAGGTTCGGCGCCTATAGTACCCCCTACTTCGGCTCCGACCATACCCTCAAGTTTGTCGAGTCCCTTTTTGGATCTGAGCTCTCGGAGCTGTGAGCTGAGCTTCGGATCCGGAGATGTCAGTGTGTCTTCGACTCTGTCTAGGTCAGAGCATACTGGCCCTTCGGATCCGATGGCATCGGTGCCGGCTCCGATCCACACATCAGATCCGAGGGGACTGCTCTCGGGTCCTAGAGAGAGCAGTTCCCCTTCGGCATTCGATGTTGTGGAGAGGGTCTTGTCGAGGGATTTGAGGCCCCAGGCTCCTGCTATGGTTCCACCCTCCACTCCCTCTCAGACGGGCCTATCTTCCATCATCCGGCCCCAGGGACAGCCTGCGCCTACGTCCCAGATGGTTCCCTTAGAAGAACAGGATGTTGTTGGTGAGGCCTCTTCGGACAGCCCCCCTGAAGAGGTTCCTCACAAATGTAAGTCCAAGAGGAGGCAATTGGACTCGCCTGAGTCCCTGACAGAGGAGACAGACTTAGAGGAAGGGGGGGGGGTTCCCCAAGGTCACCCCCCGAGGACGTCTCCTTCGGAGACATTATGGAAATGCTTCGTATTAGAGGGCGGTGGTCAGCCCAAAAACCCTCCTCGGATGAGTCCGTGTTTCTGGAGGTGTTTGACGCAGGCCCATCTACCTCTTGGGTGTCCCCTCCCGCCGATCCCCTGGTAGATCTGATCACTACCAGGGCATGGAAGGAACCGGACACTGTGGAGCCCATACCAAAGAGACCTGACAAAATCCTCAGTCCCCCCACAGATAGGTCGGTTTGGAGCAAGGGTGCTCCTGTAGATGCCATGTTGGTGGCGGCTGCCACCAAGAAGGAACTAGCCCAGAAGAGTTCCTGGGTCTACCCTACCGACAAGGAGTCTCGGACGATGGACTGCCTGGGGAAGCGGATGTTCGCTTCAGCTACCTTCTCTATAAGGTCGCTGAACTATATGGCACATGTGATACGACTCCAGTGGGATCTCATCAAGGAATACGCTGGGTCGCCCCCAGAGTCCATGTCGGCCGAGGATAAGAAAACATTCTGTGCTCGAATGGCCACTCTTAAATCCATTTCAAACACTTCTGTGCGGTTTCTTTCCCATGCTACAGAAGGAGCCGCTAGAGCTAGTGGAGCGGGCATTGTCTTACGACGGCATGCTTGGCTCCATCTCTGCGACTTTGCGGAACCCTTCAAGGTGTCCTTCGCAAATGCCCCTTTTGATGGTTCTTCGCTTTTTGGCAAGACCGTCCGCGACACGCTGGTCCAGATTGAAAAAGACGGGAAGAAGTCTGCCGTTGGAATCCGCTTCTCTGCTCCCCAGAGGTCCTTCTCAAGGAACCAAAGGGGACAAAAGAAGATGTGGTTCCGGAAGTCTCAACAGTCCCGTTTTGCTCCGGACACCTCGTCCTTCAGAGGTAGAGGAGGACAGGGTGGACGCCCGCCCAGAGGCAGAGGGGGTCCGAAGAATTTTGGGTCGAGAGAACCCTTTTTGGATCGGCCCGCGCAGCAGCCCTGAGGGGTTACCCGACTGCTCCATTCTGGAGACAGTCGGGGGGCGTTTCTCGAGGCACCTAGCAGTTTGGGAGTCCATTACAACAGATCGCTGGGTGCTTCGAATCATATCCAGAGGTTACACTATCCCCTTTCTGAATCTCCCTCTCAGACCCCGGAGCCTTCCCGATGTCCCACCCAATCAAAGGAAGGCTGCAGCCACAGAAATAAAGCAGATGCTAGAAAAAGAGCAATCCAGCGCGTCCCCCAAGATCAATCCGGATCATGCTTTTACTCCAGGTTCTTTCTAGTGCCAAAAAAAGATGGGGGACTTAAGGCCAATCCTCGACCTGTCCACCCTAAACCTGTCGGTTGCCAAAGAAAAGTTCTGGATGGTTACCATTCAATCCATTCTCCCACTCCTGCAGGAGAACGACTGGATGTGCTCTATAGACCTCAAGGATGCGTACTACCACAGTTTGATGGACAGACAATCCAGAAGGTTTCTCCGCTTCCGGCTGGAAGCCAGCCACTATCGGTTCAGGGTCCTCCCCTTTGGTCTCACCACAGCCCCCAGGGTGTTCACCAAAGTTATGGCAGTTGTAGCGGCCCACCTGAGGCTTCAGGGAATACAGGTCTTTCTGTACCTAGACAACTGGCTCCTGACAGCCCCCACCAGGCATCTACTAAGTTCAGCCAGGAATTACTTCCTTCACTTGGCCTCTCTTCTGGGAATCTCAATCAATCTCAAGAAATCCTCCCTTCATCCAACTCAAATCTTGGATTTCACAGGGGCCAGGTTAGACACAAACCTATTGAGGGTCTTTTTAACTCCGGACAGGCTTCGAACTTTGACACTCCATGTACTGGCCCTCCTATAATCTCCGGCTCCTCCAGCGGAATTGGTCCTGAGGGCACTGGGTTCCATGGCTGCAACCATCAGTCTGTCACCTCTAGCTCGTTTAAACATGAGGGTGCTACAATGGACGTTACAGGTTCAATGGTCCATTCTGCATCATCTACTAAGTTCACCTATCCCCCTCAGCAAGGTTTGCAGGAAATCCCTACTCTGGTGGATCCAGTCTGCGGATCTCCGGGAAGGGCGCCTCTTCTCAATGTCCCCATGCCAAGCCACTGTGACCATGGATGCTTCTTGCCTCGGGTGGGGGGGCACTGCATGGGCAGAACCGGCCAAGGCACGTGGACCCACTCGGAGACCTTGTTGCACATCAATGTCCTAGAGATGAGAGCGGTGATTTTAGCGTTGCAAGCACTCCAGGCCCTTCTTCCCTTAGGGACAATTGCAATTCAAACAGACAACATGTCAGTAATCTGGTATATCAACAAACAGGGGGGAACCAGATCCTATCCGCTTTGTCGAGAGGCCATGAGAGTTTGGGAATGGGCGATCTCCACCAACCGCTTTCCCATAGCAACGCACATTCCGGGTCGGTCGAACCTTTTGGCAGACAGGCTGAGTCAAACCATCCTCTCACCATACGAGTGGTCTCTGAACCCGAGAGTAGCGAAGCAAATCTTCCTCAAGTGGGGTCAACCTTGCTGTGATCTCTTCGCGTCGCCTTCGAACGCAAAGTGCAGCGAGTACTTCGCTCTAATTCCTCCACCAGGGGAATCCCCCCAGAGACGCTGTAGTGCGTGTTTGGCCATCCGGTCTACTTTATGCTTATCCGCCTCTTCCTCTGATGTTAAAATTATTGCAGAAAGCTCGTCGGTTGGGGAGCAGAGTGTTCCTCATAGCCCCATTCTGGCCTCGTCAAACGTGGTTCCCTTGCCTATGGTCTCATCTAGTGAATCCTCCATGGATTTTGGATCCCACTCTGGACCTGATATCTCACCCCCTAGGGTTGACAACCCCAAACCTGGACAATCTCAAGTTCACAGCTTGGTTGATCCAGTTCCAATAATAGCTAGGACTCCCGGTATCTCGTCTTCTGTTAAGGCTATTTTAGTAGCTGCTCATAAACCTTCTACTAGGAAGGTCTATAAGAGCAAATGGAAACGTTTTTCGATCTGGGCGGAGCATAGAAATTTGGATCCCTTTACTGCTCCGATACCAGCAGTATTAGATTTTTTGTCATATTTATTCGACCAAGGTGCCAGCTCCTCTACGGTCAAAGTCCAATTAGCAGCGATTTCCCACTTCCATGTGGGAAGTGATCTCGGTCCTTTAGCCTCTTCTAAGATCTGCAAGACCTTCTTAAAAGGTACTTTCCTGCTAAGGCCTCCTGTTAAGGATGCAGTCCCTCCGTGGGATTTAACCCTTGTTCTCCAGGCTCTTACTGGCCCTCCTTTTGAACCTGCAGCTTCGGTGGATCTAAAATATTTATCTTGGAAAACGGCCTTTCTCATTGCTATTACCTCGGCTAGAAAGGTCTCAGAGCTTCAAGCCCTTTGTGTCAAACCTCCATACCTGGTCTTTCATAAAGACAGAGTTTCCCTCAGGACCAATCCCTTCTTTTTGCCTAAAGTCGCCTCTGAGTCCAACATTAATCAATCTATCAATTTACCATTTTTTCCCCAAATTATCATAACAAGGGTGAATACAGACTACATTCTCTGGACGTACCACAGACAATTGAGGTTCTACTTGCACAGGACTGCTGAACATAGGAAATCTGAGCAACTCCTTGTATCCTTTGCTAAACCCTTTTTGGGTAAACCGGTGTCAAAAGTTACATTGTCCAGATGGATTTCCCAATGTATACTTCTTGCATATAAGAGTTCTGGCCGACCTGAACCTGTCGGAGTTCATGCTCATTCTGCTTGATCGATTTCTACTTCTGCTGCCTTTTGGTCCAGAGTGTCCTTGGATGACATTTGTTCAGCAGCCACTTGGGCTTCATCTCATACTTTTATTACCCATTACAAGTTGCATATAATTTCCAGAGGGAGGGTGTCCTTTGGCCCTGCAGTGCTCCGGAATATTCTTCCATGAGGACCTCCCAAGTTTATGGTAGCTGGGGACTCTGTCCCACAGGTTGATGAACAAATGAACTTAACTACTTCAGATAAAGAAGTTATGTACTCACCATAACGTTCCATCTGAGTAGGTAACTTCATTTGTCAGCAACCAACCCCCCCTCCGTCCCCCTAACGTATAGTTTGCCCTTCAAGGATCTTGTGCTTCCTTTTTCCAGATGACATCAGGTTAGGATGTTCAGGTGTTCCTTTGTTAGTAGTATTCTGTGGTACTATAGCAAACTCCATCTGAGGACAGAGAGAGATGGCACACTAATCACATATTACTAAACTCTATTTCTACATTTAAACAAGCTTTATTTTATACCTTATTTATTTTGCATATTTGTAACAGAATTACTTTCATCCTTTTATTCACTATTAAATACACTCTAACAAACACCATCAAAAACCTCTCTCAAACTAACCAACCCCCACTAACATAATCCCTCTCTCTTCAGCTACCCACCCATCCTCCTTCTGATTTTAAGCCTGTTCTCACTGCCTACATAAAATCACTTCTCAGAAAATTCAAAACTTGCTCCCCATCTGCCGACAACCTGCCACCCTTCTTCCTAAAACTAGCTGCAAAACTCCATTGCTTATCCTACCAATATTTATCAACAGGTCAATAAAAGAATCAAGTGTAATGCCCCCTTCAACATGTACCTGACCATAGACATATGCAACAGTTGGAATGCCCACAAAGTTTCCTTGCCAGGAGAATCCAGAGCATAAACACATTGTCCTTTATGGATCTCCGTAAAGCCCTATCTCTGTACTCTGCCTCATACAGGTTACTGAGACGATCTTTGCCAGCTCTGATTGACCTTTTCCACATCCGCAAAGCGAACAAGGTCAGAACCACTAGATCCAAGGATTTAGATTTTGCTTGTGACATAAGTAAGACATGCTGGCGAGACAGATCTGTGTCTCTGGGGATCCCCATGCTCTGGAGCAGGCTCCCCATCCACATGAAGCAGAGTCCATTCCTAACCCTATGTGTCTCTGAGGATCCCCATGCTCTGGCACATCCACATGAAGCAGAGTCCATTCCTAACCCTATTTAAGAATAACTTTACCAATCAGAAATTCACCCTGGTCTGTCCCCCATGTCTCTGCTAGACAGAGCCAGACCGTAATGCCCAAATTGAGACCACCCCCCCATATAACCTCTAGAAATGTTTTAACTAACATACCACCTCTTAATAAACACCCGTTCTACATAAGGACGCAATTATGTTGGATTTCATGGCTAGGCTTATAAAGGCCCGGTTGGTCATCCTAAGAGCCTAGAAAGACACAGTATGTGCTGTTTGTCCAAGATGTCTCCGTGATTGTGGATAGTCTGCTAGGGTTTGTAATTGTGTTCTTCTCTTATGATGTTTTTTTTCGTATTTTTCCAGACTGAAATACTCTTTAATTTGTATTCTTCATCTTAAAATTTGAGAGAGTGAATTATGTTTTTCCCCCTGGTTTACAGAGTATGTAATGCATTTTTGGGCCATCCTGAGTTGCATTCCTGCATTTGTGTTTATTTCTGCTTGGCTAGCAGTACTTTATCTTTTCTTGTACCTTTGGTGTATGTATTTGTCTTTGTCTCATATATTCTATATACTTTTCACCTGCTATGTGCAGAAATAGTTTGCAATGTTCAGATCTGCTATTTAATTCTTTTCTGGATGGCATCTGTCACTATAGCCCTTAAAAAATGTGCCTGCCACTCAGTCTTTTTCAAGTTTTGGTGAACTCTGCACCCATGTGCCAGTCCTTTTTTATTTGCATTTAGCAGTATTGTGTTGCAGCTGCAGTCTCATTCTGTTTACTTTTGAAGAGGAAGTATTTGATTTTCAGTCCTGTATTTAATGCACTTGAGAACCTTCTTTTATTCTTTTTGATTCAACTTGTAGAGAGCACCTGTGCTGACTGGCTGACTCAATCTTTTTGTGGTGTACCATTCTTTGGTATTTTTCCTCAGCAGTAGTTTCATTATGCCTTCATGTCTGAGAGTCAGGCATTGTTTGGTAGCTGAGATATCTTTTAATAACGTAACATAACTGACATAAAGGTAATGCTGGAGTATGAGTGGCACCACCACTTGACTCCACCTGAAAGTAATTATGGCTAGGCTTACAAATGCCCCAGGGCAGATAGTCTAGTACTAAACTATGAAACTAAGAGCAAGGCGTATTGTGTTTGAAACTACTTTAATGTACATATTGGGTACGGATTAACTTGTCATCAGTCAGCATGCTCCCTTTTCAGTTAGATCTCTTTCAAATGCACATTTGGATCTGCTAATCGGATGAAAACAATCCAGTGTTATGAGCCTGAGCTTTGTGTTGTTATAATATCTTAGTATATTTCTCCAGTAATTAAGTGCACAGGCTGTGGATGTTGGTTTCCTGTGGCCAAAATATGAAGCTGTTGAACTGTTTGTAGTAGCTTTAACTGAACAATCAAGGCTCAGCGTGTTACTAGTGGCTTAGTGTAATGGTATGCAGATATGAAGCAGTCTTTGGAGGAGTAGGAGGAACCTTCAGCAAGTCTGAGAAGAGTGGGGAAACCACATTGCAATCTTGAAGCTGTTGATTGCTGTGGAGTTAATAGGTACTTACTACGCCAATAATCTGTCAGGCTCTTTACAAGCCTAGCCTTACATTCCCATGTTAGCTTTTAGGCCTTGTATTTCTTTATGAATAACACATTGATAGGTCAAGCAAGAACATGTTGGGACATTTACATGTTTTCCCAATCCATGTGGGACAGGAATGCTAAACCAAGTGTTAAAAAAATATGTATTTGAACATGTATAAAGTGCTAGTTTAAAAGCAAATAGTATATAATGCATTTTATTCTATTTACAATATGGCAATAAAAATGATTTTACATATAATTGCTTGAAGCTTTGGAGCTGCAGTGTATTTGAACTCTGACCCTGGCAGTAGCCAGCTCAGCAAGCTTATGTTTTTCACTAATGATTATCTGCTGGGTCAGGAAAATTAAATGTATAAAGCATTAAATATTCTTATTCCTTCCTCTGAGATAATTGACCTTGTGAATGTATCAGAGATAAGACACAGCTGCTAAAAGTAAAAGTTGCAAAAAGAACAAAAAAGTATATTGCAAGAGTGAACCGACTATTGTATTCAAGCTAGCCTAAGACCTTGAACGAGTAACATTTACAAAAAGACATTATAACAAACCAGGTGCTTTGCAAGGCTGTATTATTCCCATGGGAAAACTTTTAAAATGTATAACATCAGCTTTTTCTTATGAATAAAATATTGTAGACCATAGTGATGTAGGTGCCCTGTGACTAACCACGTCAGTAAGGTGGGCACAGCCTAAATGTAAGACTATATAAAATTGTGTATTT
Organism: Protopterus annectens; assembly: GCF_019279795.1. Classification (NCBI taxonomy): domain Eukaryota; kingdom Metazoa; phylum Chordata; order Ceratodontiformes; family Protopteridae; genus Protopterus; species Protopterus annectens. Next base: position 267,567,266 of record NC_056736.1, on the reverse strand, counting down.
CCTGCATCATGTCAGACAAAACTCTGTACTTGTATGGTTTTTTGCCTCCTGGTGTACACTAGTAAACTTTTGCATCTGAGCCTCCTGTGTTGTTATCATTTGTTTTTATTTAACAGTTTGGTCCTCCTTGAACCGGAATTCCGTTGGTAAGCTGCAGATCAGAGTGCATCGGTGGTTGAATACTGCGCAGGAGAAGTTACCAAAAGGGTTCTTCTTAAAACACAAAGACCTCCGACTGAATTGTCGTCTTGAGAGGCTGGCCACTTTCTGATCTGCGGCCGAAGAGCGGTCTCGAACTGGTCGACCCAGAAGGCTCAGGTAGAAAAATATTTGCCTTTTTTCTGTTTTAGATCAGGGACTAGGTTACAGTAAATGTCATTGTCAAAGATTCGTTATACAGATCAGGGACAAAAGGAAATTACTGTATATTTTGTCAGATATCAGGGAAACAGAATAAGGTAGACAGTTATTCTAGATAAACTGTGTAAGGAACTGAAATACCACGTGGTGAAAAGGGTTACGTAACATTTTTTTTAAAATGGAAAATCAGTGCACTAAAAAATCACGAGATCCGCCCCTAACTGATGACGCAAAATATATGCAATTACAACGGTCTGATAATGTAAAGTATTATACAAAATGGGTTAATAAATACGGATTTGATGGTAAATTAAACAAGATTTCATTAGTTAAACTTTTAAAACAGCTTAAATCTGACGCAGAAGGTCAGGCAAAAAAACAACAGCGATTAGGCATTCCTCAAGCACACAGGTGGATTGAGGAAGTAAACCGAAGGGAACAGAAAACTAAAAATGCAAAAACATTATTTTTAGACAAAGAGGATAATAATACAGTAATAGCAACGGCCCCTCCTCCGCCCCTCAATGCCTTTTCAGGATATAAAGCAGGAGGACAAGCTGGTCCACCTCCATGTTATCCTGAAGTTACAAGAGTACTAAAACCATTTGTTAGAGATCCTATTGAGACTAGGTCCCAGACACGTAAAACACTTGGGGACACAGACTTATATCAAATAGGGAAAAACACACTAGAAGAGAGTGAGGAAAAAATCTGTCCACTGATCGAGGTACCAAATCCTCAGGCAGGACAGGAAGGGCAGGACCCAACTCTTCTAGTATATAGACCATGGACACCGGAAGATATTCGGAAAGCTACAGAGGGAATCCCTCATCCAAAAGTTAATTACACAAAGTTTTTACAAGATTTACAAGGTATGAGACTAAGTTACCACTTGAATGGGGAAGAAGTAAAAAAGGTAGTTAGACAGATTGTGGGTCCAGACTGGCACATGATTTGTGGCACCTGGAATCCTCGTAATGCAGAGCTTAAACCACTCCCACATAGTGACGCAAAATTAGACAACAGAGTCAAAGGTCTTACAGACCGAATTTCTGAAAAATGGAAACCTAGAGCAGATTGGACTTGCATTAATCAATGCATACAGCAAAAAAATGAAACTGTAGATGGGTACTATGGTAGATTATTGGAATGTTTCAATAACCATAGTGGTATGGCTATTCCTGAAAATCAGACACATGATACCTCATATGAACAGCAACTGAAAAATGCGTTTTTGAAAGGTTGCATTGCACCTATCAGTAGCTTTATTACAAAGCATATGATAGATCATCGAACAAGTAGGCTACAAGCCTTACTTGAATATGCCAGACATGCTGAAAGACACTTTAATAGTAAAAAAAAAAAGAAGACACAGGTCTTCACAGCTGAAGACGGAGCAGAGGTCTTTGTAGTACAGTCAGGTAAAAAGGGTAAAAAAAATACCCAGGGAAATAGACAATCTGACAAAAGGTCAGAAGATTTTAAAGAGAGAAAAAAAAAAAGGTGAGTGCTTTAAGTGCAGCAAAAAAAGACATTTAGCAAGGGATTGCAGGCTAAATAAAAAGGTGACTACAGAAAATAAAGGTGATGAGGACTGACTATATAATAGTGATAAAAATCAAAAATCATTAGGGAAGAAAAACAAACAAAGGGCAAACGTAAATGTAGTGGAAGGAACAGAGAAAGTGCAAGCAGATGTAGAGGATAAAAAAGTGAAATTTTAGATTTGGCATTACTGAGCTTGGAGCTCTATTTGGCAGACACAAAACCGGAAGTTACACTTCTGGTGAAAGGAAAAAAAGTGAAATTCTTGTGTGACTCAGGAGCGTCACGAACTTTGATACACCCTTCAAAGTTACCAGAATATTCTGCATCACCTGAATATATATTAGTGAAAGCAGCAAATGGACAGCTATATAGGGAGCCACTCTCCCATAATATAGCAATAACTGACCCTGTTTCAGGCATGACTCAGAAAAGTAAAATTGTAGTTTCTGCAAAATGTCCAGTAAACTTACTGGGAAGGGATCTTATGCAGATATTTGGCATAGCGGTAGTTCCCACTATGCAGGGTATGGAAGCACAAAGACAAATGGATACTTTTGTGGTGCGAGGGTGAAACCTTTTACTGGTACAGCCAGGACCTAGTTACTACTGGTCCAGGGGCAGTAACCGGAAAACTGATAAATGTAGCCATCAGTAAGGCCCCCTCCCTTAACACTGACCAACAGCATTTGTTACATTGTACTCTATACTACTGTAGCATGCCAGGACCTGATAAAGAATATGAGCAAGAGTTGTTCAAAAATCCTGCTAACAGATTAGTATTACGAACCTTGTATTGGGATACTGAGGAAAACAGTGTGGTAAGCTGTTCACTACCTCAGGAATTCATGACACTGTACAAATCTAATAGACTACCACATGTCAGCTTGACAAAAAATAAGGATGTGAGATGGGCAGACTTAGGAAAAAAAGTAACAAGATGGAAAAAACAAACTGATTTAAAATTATCAGAACAGGGAATACAAAAACAGAAATTGAATTGGCTAACACAGACACATCCAGCTGTACACTTACAAACTAGTGAAGACAGCTAATTAGCATTCTTATTAGAAGAAGAAAAAAAAAAAAGCCTTGTGTGATATACCAAATATTCTTTGGTCAACAGGTAAATCAAATGTAGGACTTATTCAAACAGCAGGACCAGTAACTATTACACCAAAATCAGCATTTAGACCACAAAAAAGACAATACCCCTTGAGGAAAAATGCAGAGCAAGAAATCAAGCCTATAATAGCAGCATTACTCAAGGAAGGAGTACTGGTAAAATCTATTGATTCACCATGTAACACCCCTCTATTTCCTGTTAAAAAAGCAAATGGGGAATGGCGGATGGTACAAGATTTACAAGCTGTAAACAATGCAATAATACCCAGAGCACCTACGGTGCCAGACCCACACACCTTGTTAAATGATTTAAAACCACAACAAAAATATTTTACTGTGGTAAATATAAGCAATGCTTTCTTTTCAATACCTATACATCCTAATAGCCAGTATTGGTTTGCATTTACATTTCAGGGTAAAAAATATACCTATACTCGGCTACCGCAGGGATATTGTAAAAGTCCAACGATATTTGCGCAAAAAATGGCAAGCAACCTGGCAGGGTTTACTCCACCAGGAGGTAGTCAGATTCTACTTTATGTAGATGACATCTTGCTAGCAGCCCCTACCCAGCATCAATGCAGGGAAGATACGATAGCATTATTGAAATTTTTAGCAGCACAAGGACACAAAGTAAACAAAAGTAAGTTACAACTTTGGAGAAAACAGGTTAGATACCTAGGATATGTAATATCCAATGAAGGTAGAATATTAGACGAAGACAGAAAAACAGCGATTTTACAGGCACCCAAACCAGCAACCAAGAAGGAAATGATGTCCTTCTTGGAAACGACTAATTTTTGTCGAAGCTGGATATCAAACTATGCTTTAGAATCTGCTCCACTGGCTGATTTAATATATAAAACACCAATGGCAGCACAAGATGTATTACAATGGACACCTGAAGCAGAAGCAGCTTTCTGCAGACTAAAACAATTGATAGCTTCATCACTAGTTTTAGGACTTCCAAATTACCACAAAAGATTTTTTCAGACCGTAGATTGTAAGCAGGGATACATGACGTCAGTTTTGACGCAACAGCATGGGAATAAGCAACGCCCCATAGCTTACTATTCATCACAGTTACATCCAGTGGCACGATCATTGCCTCACTGTGTGCAAGCAGTAGTCGCAGCTGCAATGGCAGTACAGGCTTCGGCCTCAGTAGTGTTGTTCCACCCTCTCACATTGAGAGTGCCTCATGCAGTCGCGATAATTTTACTGCAAGAGAAAATAGCATATCTATCTCCTGCTAGACATCTTTCATGTATGACCATACTGCTGAGCCAACCTCATATGGTAATTGAACGTTGTACAACATTAAATCCATCAACGTTACTTCCAACTCCTGTGGATGGCACACCACACAGTTGCCTGCAGGAAATTGAGCAAATAACTTTGCCCAGACAAGACCTTACTAATATGCCCTTGGATGATGCCAAGGTGACATTTTATGTGGACGGTTCATGCAAAAAGGGTCCTACAGGGAAAAATCTAGTAGGGTATGCAGTAGTCACAAATACAGAGATTTTAAAAGCCCAACCCTTACAGCATAACCTGTCTGCTCAAGCAGCAAAACTAATAGCCTTAACACGGGCTTGTACTCTAGCGAAAGATAAATGTGTGAACATATATACTGACAGTCAGTATGCTTTCTCTACAGTGCATGTTTTTGCACAACAATGGAAAAATAGGGGAATGATAACATCTACTGGCAAACCGATTAATCATGCGCAACTTATTTTGAACTTGTTAGATTCCATTCAGTTACCTACTAAGGTAGCTGTTTGTAAATGTTTAGCTCATACAAAACAACAGGATGCAATTTCAAAAGGAAATGCAAAAGCTGATGCAGCTGCAAAGCAAGCAGCCTCAGACTCAAAAACTTTACTTTAAACGAGAAATTACAACCCTCTGAGATTTTAGATTTAGAAATGTTAAAAACAATGCAGACATTAACTACAAAAGCTGAGAAACAAAAATGGGAGAAACAAGGTGCAATCCTCGAAAATGGACTGTATATCTCCAAAAAAAAAAAAACAATATTGCCGTCTAATTTATTTAGATATGCAGCTTTGTTGAGCCATGGGCAGTGCCATGTCTCAACAGGGGGGATGGTACAGTTAGTAAATCGAATATTCCAAACATATGGATTTATAAACTTCACACAAAAATTTTGTGCAGCATGTCATATCTGTAACAAACATCATGCACAAGGAGCATTCAAACCCAAGCAAGGGAGTTTTCCTATACCACCATATCTGTTCCATACTATCTGTATGGATTTCATAGAACTAAACAAATGTGAAAGGAAAAAATAACAAATAAAACTGTTTTGCAGTTGAACTCTTTTTCAGATAAAAGACAGACCAGACCATTAAAAGCAGTGCTGACCCCAGGGTCCTGGGTTTGGTTAAAGGTCACGAAGAGAAAGAACTGGGCGAGTCCAAAGTGGGAAGGACCGTACCAGGTACTGTTGGCGACGCCTACTGCAGTCAAAGTTGCTGAGAGGTCGTCCTGGGTCCACCTGACGCACTGTAAACCGGTAAAAAATTTTCAACTTGATAAACATTTTGTGACTGACACACAACAAAGGCAGGATGTCCAAGAGCGAAATGAGTAAAAATACAGATCAACCCCAAAGATATTGTTTAATCATCTTGCTAACTATGCATTTATTGACTATGATTGTGATGACTTTCCCTTTGTTGTGGTTCTTCCTACATATAACCACACAAGTGAAAGTGGAGAAACGTGATAAACTGTCTATAGACTGGCATCCAAACTTTAACACATACCTAGCTATGAAGCGTGTATATGTAGAGACTATAAACATTTCAAATTGCTGGGGTTGTACTGCCATACCAACAGCATATGGAGGACTGTTGATGTCCGCTGTCCCCTTGGGGATAAATAAGACTTGGGAAAATTTGCTTTTTAATACAGGTTCTGTAAGATCACAGGACAAAATTGCATTGTATTTGCCTATTACACAGAGGGGAATTGTATGTTTCTATAAAAATAACACACTCCAAGTGGGTTGGAGTAACTGTAACATAACTATATCTTATAAATGCTATATTAAAGCCAAAGATAAAGGCACTATTTGTAACGCAAATTATGATTCATATTTGAGCCTAATAAAAACAACATTAAGTAAAGTGCAGAGAAATCCTGTCTTGCATAAACAATTGTCTGTTATAAACAAAAAAAGTTTCATTCAGAATTAACCCGCATCAGTACCAAAGTAAAAAACTGTTATTTTGTTTGTGGGAAAAAAGCATACAAATGGCTACCTGAGAATTGGTCCGGCAGTTGTTTTTTGGGTTATCTGGTTCCAGCTATAAGGCATACTGCAGAATTACCTCTAGGTAAGATACGAAATGTAAGAAATGTAGCCCGAAAACCTAAAGATTCTATTGGAAAACCTGTAAATCCAATGGGAAAAATCGAAGCTGGTTAAAAGAACCATCATTCCGTGAAAGATAAAGAAAAATTGACTCATATGGACTTGAGTGACAGTGTTATATCCTGGGCTGGGATATTTCCAGCATATGGAGCAGTCAAATCGATCTGGGAGTTAAGAAAACTGTTGAAGCTTCTCGAAGTAATGAGTAACGCAACTTTTTCTGCTCTCGAACTAGTAACTGACAAACTAAATGCAATGAGAACTGTTGTGCTACAAAATCGAATGGCTCTTGATTAATGATCACCTAGAGGTAATACAGCAGGTATCGGCCATGACTGAACCAGGCCCAAACCCACTGACAAACTTTTTCCAGAGTCTGTTTGGTGGGCGGGGTTCTATCCTAATAAATATTTTGATTGCTATTTGTGTTGGTCTGCTCCTATTAGGAGCATGTGTCTGTTGTGGGATCCCCTGTATGAAAAGATTAGTCAAAGATTTTGTTGATATATCTGTAACTAAAACTTTGTACCAAGACATTGAATTGGAACTATTGATTCCAGATGAAACTTGTTCCAAAATATAAACTAAATGACTTGCCTAGTTAAAAGTCCTTAGAGGAAAAGGCTAGGAGACGATATAACATTGTTTATGTTTCTGAATAGAATAAAAAGTATTAAAAGGGAGGAAAATGTTAAAAAAATATGTATTTGAACATGTATAAAGTGCTAGTTTAAAAGCAAATAGTTTATAATGCATTTTATTCTATTTACAATATGGCAATAAAAATGATTTTACATATAATTGCTAGAAGCTTTGGAGCTGCAGTGTATTTGAACTCTGACCCTGGCAGTAGCCAGCTCAGCAAGCTTATGTTTTTCACTAATGATTATCTGCTGGGTCAGGAAAATTAAATGTATAAAGCATTAAATATTCTTATTCCTTCCTCTGAGATAATTGACCTTGTGAATGTATCAGAGATAAGACACAGCTGCTAAAAGTAAAAGTTGCAAAAAGAACAAAAAAGTATATTGCAAGAGTGAACCGACTATTGTATTCAAGCTAGCCTAAGACCTTGAAAGAGTAACATTTACAAAAAGACATTATAACAAACCAGGTGCTTTGCAAGGCTGTATTATTCCCATGGGAAAACTTTTAAAATGTATAACATCAGCTTTTTCTTATGAATAAAATATTGTAGACCATAGTGATGTAGGTGCCCTGTGACTAACCACGTCAGTAAGGTGGGCACAGCCTAAATGTAAGACTATATAAAATTGTGTATTTCCTGCATCATGTCAGACAAAACTCTGTACTTGTATGGTTTTTTGCCTCCTGGTGTACACTAGTAAACTTTTGCATCTGAGCCTCCTGTGTTGTTATCATTTGTTTTTATTTAACACCAAGGGTGAATTTGCAGTTACCCATCCATTCATCCAAATTAAACTTGAACAGAGTAATATAAGTACTTTGTTTTATGTGGAATGGAAGAAGCGGTATTCTCTGTGATGCAAACCTGTCTGTCCAATATGTTGTATTTGTATTTCAAAAGACATTGACGTTCTCTGAGTGGGTGTTTGATACAGTTGGACTTGTGTGTAATAAGTCTGACAGAATAGAGTCTGTTGAAGCTCTATATATGAGACAGAAGTCATCTCTTAGTAGCCTGTATGATACTGAGAAGAGAGACAAGTCAGTGAGACAGTCTGCATAGTTCGTATGATTTTGTGTGTATGAGTACACATTTCTGCAAATGGCTTTCACCAGTACTGTGTGGTATACCTCATGATATGTAAAGCAACATTTTATGTAGGAACCTTAAAACTGCTTACATTTCCATATAAGGTAGTATTACATTCTTCCTTGTGCTGCATACAGCTTACCAGTTGTATTATTATACTAAATTTTAAAGGTGAAATTAAATAAAAAAATTAAGCTAACGGCACTCCTCATACATTAGAATAAAAATAAGTAGACCATTGGTGCTGTAACAAAGAGAGTTATGATCAGGTCTGCAGTTATGACAATTATGAGTTCGAGACATGGATGCCAAGAAATTCAAGAGGTGAATCTTGGCATCCATGTTGAGAACACATAGTAATGGTTTATGATCAGTGAGACCCATACATGACTGCTTGTAGCACATGGAGTTACTTCATGTACAACTACTCGGAGTCAAAAAAACAAAAAAAAAAACTGAACTGTTTTACTAGGTTTTGGAGCCAGTAAACTACTTAGCAAGTGCTGTCACATAGACAGCAAGTAAAGATAATTGCAGGAAAGTCAGGGACCGCTTTTAAATAGTGCCCTAATTTAAATAAGTTACTTATAGTCTGACATCTGTAAACTTTCGCTCATATATGAGGAAAGATATTTAGGGACTGTTGAGAGTGAATGAATGTCTCTTTACACACCTCTGGAAGCTCTGTTATGGTCTGGTCTCAAGCTACAGAAGTGTGTAATGGGTTTAACCTTTTTTCCAATTTTGAAGTGTAATCATGGAGCTGCATGCACTAAATTCTGTTTTACTGTTAATTCAGGTTACAGAAGAACATTTGGTTAAAAAGTAAGTGGTTACTATGACCAATACAGCAGCTAACTAAAATTGATCATTCTTGTTGCTTTATCATGCCTGGAGAGATGCCTCTTCCAGAAAAAAACATATATGGCATTTAATTACTGCTCCCATGTAGCTTCTGTATTTTAAGTGGTGCTGGTTTATCCCCATGAGGTGCTGATGTTTTTGTTCATTCATTTAATTTCTGTCTGTTGACTTTGGTGGAACATCAATTAAGTATGACTAATTGGAAGCTCAGTCTGGGTTGTAGAGTACAACAAATTTAAAGAGCCAAGTACAGAGAAGCCGTACAATAAATAGTGCTTCATTAGAAAGCACAAGTGTCACAAATCTGCTATCCATCCTTCCATGACCCGTTTTCCCATTTTTACACATGGGGTCAGGGCTTCACTAACAGTGACATTCATCTAGAGTTAAGGTTCATGCCGCCAGGTGGGTAGCCCCTGCTGAGGCTGTTCTTCCATACCACACACTGACATGTACACCCACACCTGTGGACAGTTTAGAGGGTCCATTCCACCTACTGCAGGTCTTTCGAATGCAGGAAGAAGTTTGAGTACTCTGAGGAAGCCCACATGAACACACGGAGGACATCCAGACTACGCACAGAAAGCACCCCAGCCAAGAATTGAACTGAAGAACCTCTTGCTGTGAGATGAAAACTTTGCTGCTGTGCTATTATTTGCTATGACCTACAGAGTTATACAAAGTGTAGATTAACATTAACAGAAATTAGCAAGCATTTTTGGCAATGCAGAATGTTGACTGCAGTGGATATGAGATAATGGCAGTCAGTCTGGCTCTCAAGGCTTTCAAGCAAATATAGAGACAGATAGTAGTGTTGCCTGTTATCAGATTTAACACTGTCATGTCATACATCAGCAAGCATGGGGGCCATATTCCTTACTTTGTGCAGGCTAGCCATACAAGCTTGGGAAATAGCCCTGGAATCTTGTTATGACACCGAGAGCCTCTTATATTCCATATCAACAAAAATGTCACAGTAGATCACTTCCACAGCAGCACAAACAAAAAGCCAAATATCTAAAATAAGTTGTCAGGCTCCAGATGAACAGCAGCAAATTTATTGTAGAATAGTAAAACAAACAGATAATCCCAGTTAGCACTTTCATCTCACTTCTATTAACTCTGAGACTTCTTCAGACTGATTATTTCTGGGTACACCCAACACTTTACGTACTAAAAGATCACATGGTCCAAAATGTCACATGACTTTTATAAAAATTTAAAAATTATTTTAAAAACATATGAACTTTTCATACATAAACATTTATATCAATAACTTGGTGTTTGAACCTCTTCCTTTTTAAATACATTACAAATTCCTCTCTTTTATTGATACCTGGTGGAAAGCAGGCATTAAGACTGACTTGCCAACAATATTCTAGCCAGCCTAGCTCTTCCTCAATATTTACTATATTAAGACTTTTAGAAAGTGCTTCCAAAACTAGAAATTTAAACTCAACCTTACATTTATTCATCTTATAGTGTTTGCTCCATGCATTCTTTTCATCCCCAGTTTGAACAGCATACTTATGCTCATATATCCTTCTGTGTAACTCACAAGTAGTTCTTCCCACATAAAAGGATTTAGTCTACACAAAAACTCAAGTACACTATATTTTAGACTTACAACTGAATAAACCTGGAATCTTAATTATTTTCCTCCTATCCCTACTTCATCAGTGTCTGTGTAAATCTATTTCCACATATTACAGTTCAGACACTTATACAATCCACATTTTTGTTTTTTGTCTTTGGGCTTATTCAGTTTGCCTTGAAAATAATTTTTATAATGTTTAGCTCTTTTCTGGGTGAACATTGGCTGGTCCCCTAGCTTCTGAAGCAATTCACTATTCGTTCTGAATATACCCCAATTCCTATTTATTACTTTCTTTATAGCTTGAGCATCTACACTGTTTGTATAGCCATAGATGTTCCATATGTAAATAAATGGACACCTCTCATCTAAAATAGGTCCTTTTGCTCTTCCTTCAATTTCTTCTTCTAATATTTTATTCACCTCTATTTTTGGGTACCCACCTTTTACAATTTTATCACAAATTTGCTTCTTCCACAAAATCTGTTTCTTTTTTTGTTAACCTACTTATTCTAGACAACTGTCCTTTGACTATATTCATTTTTGGTTTTTTTTTTTGGGTGCATACTAGAAAAATGCAAGTACATATTGTTTTGTACTTCCTTTTTATATATCCTAGTTGCCAACCTGAAAAAAGAAGCAGATTTTGTGGAAGAAGCAAATTTGTTTTCTTATAAAATTGTAAAAAGGGGGTACCCAGAAACAGAGGTGAATAAAATACTAGAAGAAGAAATTGAAAGACCTATGATGAGAGATGTCCATTACATATGGAACATCTGTAACCCTCTGAAATAGCTATAAAGAAAGTAATAAATAGGAATTGGGGTATATTCAGAACTAATAGTGAATTGCTTCACAAGCTAGGGGACCAGCCAAAGTTCATCCAGAAAAGAGCTAAACATTATAAAAATTATTTTCAAGGCAAATTGAATAAACCCAAAGACAAAAAACAAAAATGTGGAATATATAAGTGTCTGAATTGCAATATGTGTAAATAGATTTAAACAGACACTGATGAAGTAGAGATAGGAGGAAAAATAATTAAGATTCCAGGGTTATTCAGTTGAAGTCTAAGTCTAAAAATATAGTGTACTTGGGTTTTATGAAATAAATCCTTTTATCTGGGAAGAACTACTCGTGCGTTATATAGAAGGATATATGAATAAGTATGCTGTTCAAACTGGGATAAAGAGTGCATGGAGCAAAAGATAAATAAATGTAAGGTTGAGTTTAAATTTATAGATCTGAAGTTGTTAATATTCTTACTATTCATCAGTGATGGGGCTCGGAACAGAGTCGGCCTTTATTTATTTATTTTATTTATTTTATTTTACATTTGATGACCTGGAAAGTCCGACTGGACACAGGTCCATTTTCAGCGGAGGCCCGGAGAGAAAAGCTCCACTTAATACAATGTTACAATACATGTAGTAAAAATACATAACTGTGTTCTTAAGGCATGCAATTAAACATTTAAACAACATATTTAACATTTCTGCATAGACATAAAAAAAAAAATCAATAGCATCAGAATAAAACTTCAACATTTCTAAATATTCATTTAAATCAAAATAGAACATTGTTTGGTAAGAGTAAGTATTCAGAGGTTAGAAATTTATAGTAAGAATAGGTATTCAGAGGTCTGAAAGTTATAGGTGCTCTTTGGTGGAATTCTTGCAAAACTGCATTGTTGGGGCTTAGCCTGGGGAGTCACATGTGCACAGCCATTGTTAGTATAGTGGGTTTTGAGTAGTTTCTTAAATAGTGAAGCAGAGCTTGTAGATGTTATATGATTTGGGAGTGAGTTCCAGATTTTTGCTATAGTACAGCCAAAAAGAGTTTTACCTGCTTCATTCATATGTTTGATGACATTTATGAGATTTTGGTCTGTTAATCTTAAAGTTCGGGTGGTGGTGTAGTGCTGTATTAGCTCTTGTAGAGCAGGAGTTTTGTCAGAGAGGTAGTACAGTTTGTGGGCTGTGGAGAGTTGAGTAGCAAGAAGTAGTTGGGGCAACTCAAGCCAGTTGAGCTGTTTGAGGGAAAGGCAGTGATGGGATCTACTAGAGGCACCTGTAGCAAACTTGGCAATCTTGTTATAGCAAGATGTCATTTTGTTTAGTTCGCTGTGGCGAGGATTAGTCAGGACTGGGGAGGCATATACAGTAGGGTGGATAATAGATGTGTTCTAGCAATAGTGGCTTTGGTATAATTGGTCATGAATTGCTTGTTCCTATGCAGTAGACCGAGCTTTTTGTTTACTTTTTTGATTGTTTGGGCTATGTGTATGTCACACTTTAGATTATCAATTTTTACTCCTAGGAGTTTAGTAGTAGCCGCGGTGGTGCAGCAGTAGCATTGTCGCCTCACAGCAAGAGGTTCTCCCGTTCAATTCTCTGCTGGTGCGCCTTCTGTGTGGAGTCTGCATGTCCTCCCCACGGTCAAGTGGCATTTGAAAGACATGCTGAATGGGCGTGCCTTCGTTGAAGATTGGACGTCGGGCTGGCACCTCGGCACCATAAAAACAAATTGACTGCCAATCATTAGCGGACCAGTGTTCCGATGTGGGAACCTCTAACCAGGAAAAGCCGAAAGAAAAAAAACTCCTAGGAGTTTAGTGTCAGTTGTTGGGGTGATTGAAATATTGTCCTTGAAGTTTATGGTGAAATCATTATTTAGTGCAGGAGCTCTACCAGGACTGAAGAGAAGTAGCTTTGTTTTTTTTGGGATTGAGTATAAGTTTACTGCTAGAAAACCATGATTCAGCCAGAGTAAAGTTGTGCTGCATTATTGTTTGAACTTTGCTTAAGGTTGGGGTGGTGCATATGATAGTGGTGTCATCTGCATATTGCACTATAGAGGCAGAGGGAGCGGTAGCAGCTGTCTGATTTGTAAATATGGAGAACAGTAAAGGACCAAGTATGGAACCTTGAGGGATTCCTATGGATACAGGTAGGAGGGAGGATAGCTGGTCCTGCCAAAGAACTGCTTGTTGGCCTGATAAATAGCTGTTGAACCATGATATAGTGAGGGAGTTAATGTTAAGGGTAGATAGTGTTTTGAGAAAGACTTTGTGTATACCTTGTTTAGGGCCTGAGCACGACGTTGTTGGATGCCGCCTTGTGCTAGATTTAACAAACGCACTATTAAGAGAAGGTTAGACTGTGCCAGGTTAGTGTTTGGGAAGCGTTGTAATTATAAAATGCCGTCCGGATGCTCCGGCCCGCTTCGCCCAAAAAGCGCAAGGACAAAGCAGCAAAGTTTAGGGTTGAAGAACCGCAGTCCCGGACGTGCCGGTTCTTTAGAAGGCTCAGTGGAGCCAGAGGTTTTGCCAGGAGTTTCTGTGGAGTCTCAGGCAGAGACTTTACTGTTACAGGATGTGCCCTCTCAGGAGGTAGGCCAGGCTGAGGGGGCTTCTCAGGTAACTGTTCTTCCCTCTCTTCCTAAGGTAGTTAGAGCCTCTCCTTCTGTTTCCAAGACTTCTTTGAGAGGTAGGCCAAGTTTAGCTTCAGTGGGGGCTTCTCCTAGCACTTCAGGTTCTGTGCCTAAGAAACATATGCTTGAAATGGCAGAGGATTTGATTACTATGATTAGAGGTTCTATGCCCCCTCCTGATAAGAGGCCTAGGGTGGAGCCTGAGTTTGAGAGTTTTGAACAGTGTTCAGAGGCTTCTGAGTCTTCGGCTGAAGACTTGCAGGAGTATCCTCATTATTCTGATTCTGATGTGGATGATTCCACTCCTTCAGCTTCTCCTCCTGAGGATTTTTCATTTTCAGAGACTCTGCTTTCCATGAGGGAGCATTTTAAATGGGAAGGCCAAGATTTCTCTGATTCCAGGAAGAGGCTTAGGGAATTCTTGTTTTTACCCCAGCATAGGCCTTAGCTATACCTCCTGTGTTGAATGTGGTGGAAGATGTTTTGCAGAGGCTTCCTGAACCCTGATTCTTTGCCTCCTGCCCCTGTTAAACCTGATAGGTACTATAGGGTGCCTGAAGCTCATAAGTATCTTTTTAAGAGTCCTAGGGCAGACCCAGAAATTGTTTCTCAGGGGCCAAAGGGTGTTAAGGCCTCTGTTGTTAAAAATCCTGTTCCCTCTGATAAAGAGGCAAGGGCTTTGGATAGATGGGGAAAGAAAGTGTATACTTCTTCCACTTTAGCCATGAGGGCGTTGAATTGTCAGTTTCACATGCTAAAATATCAAAATTATCTCCTTTCACAATTGAAATCTAAGGTGGATGCTCTGGCGGAAGGTATTGAGTGTAAAGAGTTGCTGGATTTAGTTCATGTGTCTGAACAAGTGGGTAAGCATTCTTTGCAATGTGGTTTTGATGCTGTGCAGGCCTCCTCGAGGGTGGCTGCCACTGGTTCTGTTCTTCGAGGCACGCTTGGTTGAGGGATCAGAATTTAGCTGAGCATGTTAAGACAAGGATTTTGGATGCTCCTTTACAGTCTGATGTGTTGTTTGGTTAGCCTGTGGAAGCAGTTTTAAAGAAAATGGAGGACAAGGCTAAATCTATGCAGACTGTTAAAGATTTTTGCAGGTGCAGCCTCCAAAAGTTTAGCAGAAATTGGCCTACTAAGGGATGGACATATCCTGCTTATGATTCCCAGTCTAGGGGTAGGTCTAGACGTGGTAGGGGCAGAGCTCAAGGTTCTTTTAGGCCTAGAACAGGGAGTTCTCCTGCTCAGACTTCTGGTGAGGGCAGGGGTCAGTCCTTTCGTAAACAGACCCAATGACCTGCCTTTTCAGCTGCCAGTACATTCTCGCCTGGCAGCTCCTTTGGGAGGAAGACTGTCTCTTTTCAAAGAAATTGGGATTTAATTACTCAAGACAGATGGGTTTTGGATATCATTCACCACGGTTACAGGTTTTATTTCCATACCTTGCCCCTTTCAAAGGCATGCCAGACGTTCCTCCTCCACAAAGAAAGAGGCTCACAAGCAAATTTCTCTGTTACTCCAAATAGGGGCCATTCAGCCAGTCCCTGTACCAGAAAGGGGCCTAGGATTTTATTCTCGCCTGTTCCTAGTACCAAAGAAGGGAAGCACGTGGAGACCAATTTTGGATTTATCTATCCCTCAACACTTATCTGGACATTCCCAAGTTCAAAATGTTGACGTTACAACAGCTTTTACCTCTGCTGGGCAAAGATCACTGGATGGTAACTTTAGATCTCAAGGAAGCTTACCTTCATGTGCCTATAAGACTAAGTTGCAGAAAGTATCTGCGTTTCGAGCTGGAAATTCTCATTATCAGTTCTCTGCATTGCCCTTTGGCTTATCTACTGCGCCCAGAGTATTCACAAAGGTTCTGGCTCCAGTGATAGCTTACTTCAGGCTAAAAGGAATTCAAATCTATCCTTATTTGGACGACTGCCTGATTCTGGCTCAAGAAAAGGAAGACCTTCTACAGCATTTGAAATATGTCATAGCAGTGCTAAGATGCCTAGGGTATTCTGTGAACGAAATAAAGTCCAGTCTAGTACCCTCTCAAGACATGTGCTTTCTGGGTGTGAGACTGAATACAGCAGCCCAGATGGCCTTTTTAACCCCGGACAAACAAAAGAATCTTTCCAGTTACTTCCATCAACTATCTCTTCAGTCCGGGCTGACTGCAAGGACAGTCCTTCAAGCCTTAGGGTTCATGGCATCTTGTATTCTGGTGCTTCCCAATGCCAAACTGCATATGAGGAAGCTGCAATGGTATCTCAAAATGTATGGACACAGCACTGCCAGGATTTGGACACTGTCATTCAAATAATACCTTGCATTCAAAAGAATTTTTGTGGTGGGCTCAGGAATGTCACCTAAACAAGGGACTCTCTGTGACCCGGCCAGAGGCGAGTCAGATTTTAACGACAGATGCCTCGGACATTGCTTGGGGAGCTCATCTAAATGGAAAGTGGATACAAGACAAGTGGCCTGCCAGACTACAGCATCTACATATCAACATGAAGGAGATGTTAGCAGTCCAGTTTGCATTAATGGCTTTCAAGGAGTTACTTCTTCCAGGGCAGGTGTTGATTCTAACAGACAACACAACTGTCATGTGGTACATCAACAAACAAGGGGGAACACATTCTTATCCTCTATGCAGGCAAGCAATGATTTTATGGGAAACTGCGCTCAGCTTGCAACTAACTCTTCAGGCAAGGTTTCTGCCGGAGCACAGAACTCCTTAGCAGATGTGTTAAGCAGACAAATCATGGATCCCCATGAGTGGAAACTGGATCTTCATGTATTTCAGAAATTGACAGTGTCATGGGGAACTCCAGACATAGATCTGTTCGCTTCTCCACTAAACCACCAGCTGCCAAAGTTTTGCACAAAGGGTTTCATCACACAGCTTGGAAAGTGGATGCTCTTTCTTTCAGTTGGAAAATCTTCATGTGTATGCCTTTCCACCTCTGCCTCTTCTTCCAAAGGTGCTCCTAAAGGTCAGACAAGACAAGCCAAGGATGATTTTAATAGCTCCAGATTGGCCTCGGCAACACTGGTACCCACTACTAAGGAGTCTGGTAAGGAAGCCTCCATGGCCTTTGCCTTTGATTCCACATCTGTTATGTCAGAAGGACGGTCACCTGCTCAATGTCAAGCTTCACTCTCTTCATCTAACAGCCTGGCATATTCTGTTTTGAAACACAGCAGGTCTCAACTTCCTCAACAAGTTTTAAATGTGATTATGGAAGCCAGAAGACCTAGTACAAGGAAAGTGTACGCAGAAAAATGGAAGAGATTTTTTATTTTGGAGTGCAGCAAAGAATTTGGAGATTTCTGAGCCTAATTTGAGTGTGGCTCTTCAATATCTTACTGAGTTATTGGACAAAGGTTTGTCCTTCTCTTCCATTAAGATTCATGCTGCAGCAATTTCAGCTCACTATGATTGTGACCCACCATTGTTTTCGTGATCCTTTGTTCAAGCAGTTTCTTAGAGGGGCAAAGAATATAAGACCCCACGTGAGCTCCTACTCCTGCTTGGGATCTCAATTTTGTGTTGGAAAAACTTACTCTGCAACCTTTTGAGCCTGCGGCTACTGCTGAATTGAAATACTTGTCATGGAAGACTGCTTTTTTGTTGGCTATTACTTCTGCAAGAAGGGTTTCTGAGTTGCAGGCCCTCATGGCAGTAGAGCCCTTTTGATTTTCCATAAGGATAGGGTATCATTACGTACTAATCCTTCCTTTATGCCTAAGGTGGTTTCTAGTGTGGCTTTAAACCAAACTATTCATTTGCCTACTTTCTATGCAGATCCCCAAAATAAGGGCGAAAAGATTTTGCACACTTTAGATGTACATAGGCAGTTGCGCTATTATTTAAGCAGGACTAAGGATTTCAGGCAGTCTCAGCAGTTGTTTGTTTCTTTTGCTTTGAGTTCTCAGGGCAAGCCTGTGTCTAAGCAAACTATTTCTAAGTGGATTGGGTTTTGCATTTCATTTTGTTATTCCCATCATGGCAAGGAGATTCCAGCTGGGATTAGGCCTCATTCCACTAGGGCTACTGCCACTTCAACAGCATTTCTAAGGGGTGGCAACTAAGGATATTTTGGAGGCAGCTACTTGGAGTTCAGTGCATACTTTCTCTAAGCATTACCACCTTCCTCTCTACTCTAAATCTAGGGCTGGTTTTGCCACAGCTATTTTGCAAGGCATGTTGACAGCTCCTGCTTCCTTATGATTTGCCAGCCTCCCTTAACTCTGCTTTGGGATTCTACCCAATGGTTAGGACTGCAGCAATGTGGAATGAAGAACATAGTACAGTTTTGTACCTACCATAAATGTAGATGTTCGAGGATCCACATTGCTGCAGTCCAATTTACCCTCCCTCCTTCCCCCTGTGTTTAGGGGTGGTGGTGTGGGTTAGGATATACTCTTGTACATTTGTATATATTGTATGTATGTTTGGTGCAGGGTTTTTTGGTTTTGGTTTGGGCCTTGTCTTTAGGGTCTTCTGACATCTGGGGCAAGAAAAGACTGAGGATATGACGTCGGTCATGCGCATTAGTACCCTGACGTCCTGACATCAGTCTAATGCGCCTTGACCGACGTCAGCCATATACTTTGGTATTCGGGCCGACTGGACAGCGGACTACCCAATGGTTAGGACTGCAGCAATGTGGATCCTCGAACATCTACATTTATGGTAGGTACAAAACTGTACTTTTTGACTTCCTTAAAAAGATAGAAGGACTGGTTGTATATGAAGAGGACTTGCTTGTGACGCTTGATATAAAGTCCTTGTACACGATGATTCCTAATGATGAAGGAATGTACATAGAATGGAATTATTACGTAATAGAATGTATTCTCCCAATAATGTAGGGTTATTGATGGAAATGATTGACATTGTGCTGAATTATAATTAGATAGCATTTTATGATGAAATTTATGTTCACGTTAATGGAGTTGTGATGGGAGCAGCATTAGCCCCAGGCTATGCCAATGTCTTTATGCATGGATGGGAAATGATGCATATATTAGAAAGTAAATATAAAAACAACATTATAATAATGTTGATTTTATTGATGATTTTATTGTGTGGAGAGGGAAGAATGAAATATTTGAAGAGTTTCTCACTTATATAATAATTGCACATACTTGAAATTTACCCACCATGTTAATAAAAAGGAGATTGTTTTTTTATATTTAACCGTGTGCAAAGAAAATAACAGGTTGGCAACTAGGATATATAAAAAGGAAGTACAAAACAATATGTACTTGCATTTTTCTAGTATGCACCCCAAAAAAACAAAAATGAATATAGTCAAAGGACAGTTGTCTAGAATAAGTAGGTTAACGAAAAAAGAAGCAGATTTTGTAGAAGAAGCAAATTTGTTTTGTTATAAAATTGTAAAAAGGGGGTACCCAGAAACAGAGGTGAATAAAATATTAGAAGAAGAAATTGAAGGAAGAACAAAAGGACCTATTTTAGATGAGAGATGTCCATTTACATATGGAACATCTATGGCTATACGAAATAGTGTAGATGCTCAAGCTATAAAGAAAGTAATACATAGGAATTGGGGTATATTCAGAACTAATAGTGAATTGCTTCACAAGCTAGGGGACCAGCCAAAGTTCACCCAGAAAAGAGCTAAACATTATAAAAATTATTTTCAAGGCAAATTGAATAAACCCAAAGAAAAAAAACAAAAATGTGGAATATGTAAGTGTCTGAATTGCAATATGTGTAAATAGATTTAAACAGACACTGATGAAGTAGAGATAGGAGGAAAAATAATTAAGATTCCAGGGTTATTCAGTTGTAAGTCTAAGTCTAAAAATATAGTGTACTTGAGTTTTTGTGTAGAATGTAAATCCTTTTATCTGGGAAGAACTACTCGTGCGTTATATAGAAGGATATATGAGCATAAGTATGCTGTTCAAACTGGGGATGAAAAGAGTGCATGGAGCAAACGGTATAAGATAAATAAATGTAAGGTTGAGTTTAAATTTATAGATCTGAAGTTGTTAATATTCTTACTATTCATCAGTGGTGGGGCTCGGAACTGATTCGGCCTTTATTTATTTATTTATTTTATTTTACATTTGATGACCTGGAAAGTCCGACTGGACACAGGTCCATTTTCAGCGGAGGCCCGGAGAGAAAAGCTCCACTTAATACAATGTTACAATACATGTAGTAAAAATACATAACTGTGTTCTTAAGGCATGTAATTAAACATTTAAACAACATATTTAACATTTCTGCATAGACATAAAAAAATCAATAGCATCAGAATAAAACTTCAACATTTCTAAATATTCATTTAAATCAAAATAGAACATTGTTTGGTAAGAGTAAGTATTCAGAGGTTAGAAATTTATAGTAAGAATAGGTATTCAGAGGTCTGAAACTTATAGTTGCTCTTTGGTGGAATTCTTGCAAAACTGCATTGTTGGGGCTTAGCCTGGGGAGTCACATGTGCACAGCCATTGTTAGTATAGTGGGTTTTGAGTAGTTTCTTAAATAGTGAAGCAGAGCTTGTAGATGTTATATGATTTGGGAGTGAGTTCCAGATTTTTGCTATAGTACAGCCAAAAAGAGTTTTACCTGCTTCATTCATATGTTTGATGACATTTATGAGATTTCGGTCTGTTAATCTTAAAGTTCGGGTGGTGGTGTAGTGCTGTATTAGCTCTTGTAGAGCAGGAGTTTTGTCAGAGAGGTAGTACAGTTTGTGGGCTGTGGAGAGTTGAGTAGCAAGAAGTAGTTGGGGCAACTCAAGCCAGTTGAGCTGTTTGAGGGAAAGGCAGTGATGGGATCTACTAGAGGCACCTGTAGCAAACTTGGCAATCTTGTTATAACAAGATGTTATTTTGTTTAGTTCACTGTGGCGAGGATTAGTCAGGACTGGGGAGGCATATACAGTAGGGTGGATAATAGATGTGTTCTAGCAATAGTGGCTTTGGTATAATTGGTCATGAATTGCTTGTTCCTATACAGTAGACCAAGCTTTTTGTTTACTTTTTTGATTGTTTGGGCTATGTGTATGTCACACTTTAGATTATCAATTTTTACTCCTAGGAGTTTAGTAGTAGCCGCGGTGGTGCAGCAGTAGCGTTGTCGCCTCACAGCAAGAGGTTCTCCTGTTCAATTCTCTGCTGGAGCGCCTTCTGTGTGGAGTCTGCATGTCCTCCCCACGGTCGAGTGGCATTTGAAAGACATGCTGAATGGGCGTGCCTTCGTTGAAGATTGGACATCGGGCTGGCACCTCGGCACCATAAAAACAAATTGACTGCCAATCATTAGCGGACCAGAGTTCTGATGTGGGAACCTCTAACCAGGAAAAGCCGAAAGAAAAAAAGCTCCTAGGAGTTTAGTGTCAGTTGTTGGGGTGATTGAGGTATTGTCCTTGAAGTTTATGGTGAAATCATTATTTAGTGCAGGAGCTCTACCAGGACTGAAGAGAAGTAGCTTTGCTTTTTGGGATTGAGTATAACTTTACTGCTAGAAAACCATGATTCAGCCAGAGTAAAGTTGTGCTGCGTTATTGTTTGAACTTTGCTTAAGGTTGGGGTGGAGCATATGATAGTGGTGTCGTCTGCATATTGCACTATAGAGGCAGAGGGAGAGGTAGCAGCTGTCTGATTTGTAAATATGGAGAACAGTAAAGGACCAAGTATGGAACCTTGAGGGACTCCTATGGATACAGGTAGGAGGGAGGATAGCTGGTCCTGCCAGAGAACTGCTTGTTGGCCTGATAAATAGCTGTTGAACCATGATATAGTGAGGGAGTTAATGTTAAGGGTAGATAGTGTTTTGAGAAGAAGACTGTGGTTGACCATATCAAAGGCTTTAGATAAGTCTAAGAATACAGAGGAAACGAAAAGTCAGTTGTTTCTATGGGTGTTGACTATGTTGGTGTATGAGAGTAGAGCAGTGGTGGTACTATGAGAGGGTCGAAAGCCATGTTGAGATGTAGATATAAGATTACTTTGTAGTAGGTATTGCATTAGTTGTGAATGTACTACTCTTTCAAATATTTTTGATAAAGGAGATAAAATTGCAATTGGGTGGTAGTTGGTGAGCTCAAGGGAGTTGCCGCCTTTGTGGAGAGGAATAATATGAGATATTTTCCACAGGTTAGGAACTTTGCATTCTGCTATGGATCTATTCATGAGTATAGACACGGGGTAGGATATTGTTTCAGTTGTTATTTGAAGGAAATCAGCGGGAAGTTTGTCAGCAGATAGTGTGGTAGGTTTTAGCTTTTTGAAGAGTTTAGTAATAAGTTGGGTAGGTGCTGGAGACCAGGAAAAGCTAGAGGGAGTCTGTTGTTTGGTAGGGTTAGTAGGGGTTGGAGAAGGTGTAGTGCTGGTGGTATTATTTAGGGTGTTAGAGCTAGGACTATTTCCGTAAAGAATTTGTTGAATTCTGCAGGAGTGCTTTCTTTGTCGGTATACCAAGCTTGCGTGTACCAAAAACTCTCAAGCTAAGCTGCTACCCACAATGCCCTTCACTCAGTTACCTCCGATCCCGTGTGCCACGCAGCCATATAGCAGCGTTTCACCAAGCTCTCCAGCCAAGTGTTATATTTTTCTAAATTTTACAAGTTTTTGTGGATTTTTCCTGTTAGTTTAATTTCTTGTATCTTTACTACACTCAGCTCTACCCACAGGTATTTCCTTTTGTACCATTGTTGGTATTGGCCCTTCTACCCTTATGGTATTCCCAGTACCATTGTTGGCATTTTCCTGTTTTCTTCACTTTCTTCATTTTCTTCACTTTCTTTACTTCTCTTTCTTTGTATGTGCGTGTGTTTTTCCTATTATGTCTGCGAAGAAAGGGACTACGGGGTTTAAACACTGCTCGTCTTGCAGTGGTAAACTCCCGAATAGCGACCTTCATGAAGAGTGTGTGTATTGTTTTGGGATTCTGTATTTATCGGTGAAACCTCCATGTGATATTTGTGCCAACTTCAGTCAGTGGATGCTGAATGCACGACTAAATAAATTGATCCTTAAGGGTCTGCTTCCTTCGCCTTTTTCGGAGGCTATTTCTGCGTTGGAGGTCTCATCCCCTCCTTCTGTGGATAAGAAACGTCCTCGCTCAGACCCCTCTTCACCGGCCAGTGATGGGGGCAAAAGCCATAAGCACAAGGCCCATAAAACTCACACTGAGCACCGTACTGCCTCCTCGGTTCTGACCACCTCTGCTCAGAGTTTGGCTGCAGTGATTCATACTGAGGTTGCCTCGTCGGCACCTGCCCAGCTCCGATGACTACAGTGCCAGCTATAACCTTGGATGTAATGTGATCCTATCTCGCCTACATTCATTACTGACGGGTTCGGAGCTGAGAATTAGCTCCAACTCGGCCACTATAACTAGCAAGAAGTCTCTCATTGGCTGGGCTAACCCTGTATCCCAGGATGCATCACACCCAAACCCCCAGATCTCGTTTGCTGCTCCTAGAGTAACGACGTGGTCTCGACTTGGCTGTGGCTAAGTACCCTCTTTTTTGTTCTTTGTACTATAGGTTTGAGTTATTATACCAAAAAAGCTATTCTAATAGCTACGTTGTCTGTTGTATTCATTGCTGTGACTCATTGCGTGTGTTGTTGGTAATCCTTCTGTTTGGCCAGCTAGGCCCATTTTAGTTAGAGGGCCTTTGCCCTATCTTGTGTTGTTACTTTCGGGCGTTTAAGTTAGAGCCTTTCCTCCATCCCTACCTTGTGTTGCGAGTGTGCTTGTGATTGTGTTAATTTCTAAATATTTTTGCTGCTTGTAGATTGTGTTCCTTATGTCAGGCAAGGAACCAAAAGAACATAAGCCATCTGGCTTTAAAAATGTGCCAAATGTGCTTACAAGATGTCGCTGACTGATGGCCACGCCATCTGTGTATATTGTCTCGGTGCCATACACTTGCAGGAATCATGCAGTGTGTGTCATGCTTTCTCTGCCAGGGTTTTACAGGAGAGAAAAAATAAAGTTATCCTCAAGGGTTTGATTTAAACCCTCCTTTGAGGAAACGTTGGCGTCCTCTCCTCCCTCTGAGAAATCCAGATCCAAGTCAAAAATGAAGTCTCCGGCTCCATCTAGTTCATCGGAGCCTCCGGAAAAAAGATCTAAAACTAATTCTCCTTCCTCGGCTCCATTGGTCTCGGAGCCGCAGGAAGCACGATCCAAGGCTATGTCTCCTTCCTCGGCTCCACTGGTCTCTGAGCCGCAGGAAGTTTTGTCTGTTGCGAGGTCGGCTTCTTCGACTCCACGGTCGTCGGCGCCGAAGGAGGTTGCGGTGGTTCTCGAGCCTGCTTCAGCTCCGATCATTTTGGAGCCAATTCGGAGCCGTTCCTCTAGTTTTGTCTCAATTCCGACAGAGAAGGTTTCTCTACCCCCGTCTGTCTCCTCCAAGTCCTCCAGGCTTTTGGATTCGGATGTCGATAGAGTGGTCCAGAGGCTCCTCCAGTCGCCAGTCTTAACTAAATTATTTTCGGCTCCAGCCCAGTCGGCTCCGGAGCCAGCTACTATATCGGTTCCATTTCTTCCTCCTCCGACAACCTCTGTGTCATCGAAGCCGGAGTCTGCCGAATCGAGTGAAGTCCCTGGGTCGGCTCCGAAACCTCTGGCGAGTCTTTCGTATCCGACATCGGCTCCAACCTTTTCCATTCCTTCTACAGGTTTTGGTACTCGGGTGTCCTCAGTCGAACCCGAGGGGGATACATCGGGGCTTCAGACTGCGGCTCCAAGTCCCCCCTTGGTGCTTCGGCTAGGGGTACTCCGACTCCGGTCATGGTCTCGGAGGCGGGTTTTTCGTCCGATTCTGGTGGACCTACCTTCGAGGCTATGAGGAGCGCGCTGGCCAAGTCCATAGTGACTTCACCTGAATCCGCAACTCCTTCCCTAGATGCTGCGACTAGAACTTCCAGTGCCCCCCTATCTCTGGACAGCGGGACTCCCAGGCCTGAGGATACCTCCATGTGTGGTCCCCTACTTTCTGATGGCCCTTTAGAGTCGGTGCCTGAAGAGCCTCCTAGGAAGAAGTTGTGTAAGAGGAAGCATGTAGACTCCCCAGATGAGTCTGTCACCTCGGACACCGACCTCGATGATGCAGAAGGGTCCCCGAAGTCGTCCTCGGATGATGTCTCTTTCTCTGATATCCTGGAGATCTTGAGACAGCGGGGGACTGGCCCTCCAAAAACCCTTCTGAGGAGGAGTCGGTCTTCCTCAAGGCCTTCGGAGCCCAGCCTTCCGCCTCCTGAGTGTCTCCACCCTTCGATGAATTATTGGACCTTATTTGTCGAAGGGTGTGGGAACACCCTGACTCTGTGGAGCCAGTTCCTAGCCACCCCAATAAGTTCTTATCTGCAACTCCTGGAAAAGAATTTTTGACCAAGGGAGTACCTGTGGATGCTATGGTGGTGGCGTCTGCCACCCAGCAGGACGTGGCAGAGGCGTCTACTTCCATCCATCCTCCTAATAAGGAGTCTAGGAGTATGCATAGGTATGGGAAGCGTACCCTGTCTTCAGTGACCTTTACTTTGCGGTCGCTGAATTACTTGTGTCATTTTACATGGCTCCAAAGGGATCTCATAAAGGAGTTGGGAGATACCCTGTTGGGTAACCTGCCTGAGGCGTTGGCCCAGTCTGTTAACGCCCAGCTGTCTACCCTTTCTTCCATCGTCAACTCGTCCATGAGGCTCATATGTTATGCAGCCGAGGGGGCGGGTAGAGCAGCGAGTTCGGGCGTAGCCCTTAGGAGGCAATCTTGGATGCGCTTGTGTCATTTTGCGGAGGCTTTCAAGTCATCTTTCACGGACGCCCCATTCGACGGGTCCTCCCTTTTTGGGCCCAAAGTGAAAGACACCCTCATTAGATGTGAGCAGGAGGGTAAGACTTTGTCTGCCGTTGGGGCACGTTTTTCGCTTCCCACTAGACCTTATCCCAAGGCTCAGAGGGGAGGGAAAATGTGGTTCAGAAAGTCCCAAAAGTCTTCCCCTGCCCATCAAAGTAACCCCCCCCTCCAGGGGCAGAGGAGGGGGGAATTTTAATGGAAGGCGTCACCCCAGAGGCGGTGGAGGCCCCCGCAATACAGGAGACTGAGTCCTTTCGTGGTTCCTCCTACCAACATCCCTGAGGGATTACCCGACTGTGCGTCTCCAGAGCCAGTCGGCGGTCGTTTTTCGGAGCATCTTCAGGCCTGGGAGTCCATCACTCAGGATCAATGGGTATCCTCACCGGAGGTTGCACCATTCCCTTTATTCGCCCCCGCCGTCAAGAAAAATCCCGGACGTTCCACCCAGTCAACGGGATCAGGCAGCAATAGAGGTTTCAAAGCTGCTAGAAAAAGGAGTCATCCAACCAGTCTCCGCAGACCAGATCGGATTAGGAACTTACTCAAGGTTATTTTTGGTGCCAAAAAGAACAGGGGACTTGAGACCCATTCTGGATCTTCGCCATCTGAACCGCTTTGTAAAGAAGTCCAAGTTCCGAATGGTCACTTTGCAATGCATTTTCCCATTCCTGGAAAAAGGAGTATGGATGTGCTCCCTCGATCTCAAGGATGCCTATTATCACATCAAGATAAACAAGGCTTCCAGGAATCATTTACGCTTCCGGCTGGGAGCCAGTCATTTTCAATTCCAGGTCCTAACCTTTGGTCTCACCACAGCCCCCAGGGTGTTCACCAAGTGTCTGGCAGTGGTGACAGCTCACCTGAGACGTCTAGGATTCCAGGTGTTTCCTTATCTAGACGACTGGCTCCTCACCGCCCCCACCAGGCATCTACTTGTTCAAGCCACGAAAGCTACTGTCAAATTGGGCCATCTTCTAGGGATTTCATTCAACTGGGCAAAGTCTGTATTGCTGCCATCACAGCGTGTTGCCTTTATTGGCGCAGAGCTAGACTCTGTAGAGATGAGAGCTTTTCTACTGACAGAGAGAATAAAAGTGTTACAGGCCCAAGTCCTGGCTTTACTACCCCGGGGAAAAGCCCAAGCCAGGATGGTTCTTCAGTTGTTGGGATCAATGGCGGCTACCATTCTCTTAGTTCCGCTAGCCAGGTTACACATGCGAATACTTCAGTGGCTGCTTTCGGCCCAGTCCCCTATTGCCACAGTAACCACGGACGCCTCCCAGATAGGGTGGGGGGGGCATTATCTGGGCGAGACGGTCCAAGGTACGTGGCAAGACCACGAGGTTCACTTGCATATCAATGTTCTAGAGATGAGAGCGGTGCTTCTAGCGTTGCAGGCACTTCACAGCTCTCTTCCCAAGGGAACTATTGTGATTCTTTCCGACAATATGTCTGTTGTCTGGTATCTGAACAAGCAGGAAGGAACCAAGTCCTACTCCCTTTGCAGAGAGGCCATGAGGGTGTGGAATTGGGCGATCGCTTCCCAGCGCTTTCTAGTGGCAACGCACATTCCGGGGAAGTCCAATGTGACAGCAGACAGGCTGAGCAGAGCTATTCTGATGCCTCACAATTGGTCCCTGAACGACAGTGTGGCTGCGCAGATCTTCTCCAAGAGGGGCCTTCCCTGCTGCGACCTCTTTGCCAGCCCCCTGAATGCAAAGTGCAGCAATTTCTTCACTCTGATCCCCCCACAGGGGGAGTCACCCAGGGATGCCCTAGTCTACAATTGGCCCTCCGGTCTGCTCTACGCCTTCCCGCCCGTCCCTCTTCTACCCAGAGTGATTCAGAAGGCTACCTGCTTGGGAAGCAAAATGATTTTGATCGCACTACACTGGCCCCGTCAAGTTTGGTTCCCCTTCCTTCGGAAGTATGCGGTGGATGGTCCTTGGATGCTGGACCCAGCTCCAGACCTATTGACTCATCAGTCAGGACAGCTCCATCCATCCCTACGAACACTCAAGCTTGCTGCCTGGCTCCTCCACTTCCGACCTTAGTCAGACAGCATATTTTTACCCTGGAAGTAGCTCATATTCTGTCTTCCTCCCACAAGTCTTCTACTTGGAAAATATACTCTAGTAAATGGAAGAGATTTGCAATTTGGGCTCAGCAACGTGATCTGGACCCCCTTACAGCCCCGGTGTCGGTGGTGTTAGATTTCTTAGCTACACTCTTTAGACAAGGCTCGGCTGCCTCCACTATAAAGGTTCAGTTGGCAGCAATCTCCAATTATCATGTTGCACATGAGCCTTCTCTCATGGGTCATAAGCTGTGTAAAGCCTTCCTGAAAGGAGCCTGGTTGCTGCACCCTCCGATTTCACAACCCGTCTTGCCATGGGATTTAGATGTGGTGCTCAGAGCTTTGACGTCTTCTCCCTTTGAGCCGGCAGCCTCCTGCAAATTGAAATTTCTGTCATGGAAGACTGCCTTCTTGGTAGCCATAACTTCAGCCAGAAGAGTATCGGAGCTTCAAGCCCTTTCTGCTAAACCTCCTTATATAATTTTTCATAAGGACAGAGTATCTCTGCGACTTAATCCTTCCTTTCTCCCTAAGGTCTCTTCTGCCCTTTGTCTCCACCAGTCTATTGAGCTTCCGGTCTTTTTCCCAAGGTTTTCCAACAAAGCGGAATACAAATTTCACCAGTTGGATGTGCATAGACAACTGAGGTTTTATTTAAATAGGACACAACAGGAGAGGAAATCAGATCAATTGTTTGTGTCTTTTTCGGACAATTGAATTGGCAGATCTGTAACTAAGGGCACCATAGCTAAGTGGATTAGAGACTGCATCTCATTTATTTATGCATTTAGTGGGTAGGGATCTCCCCTTTCCAGTTAAGGCGCATTCTACCAGGGCTATGTCAACTTCAGTGGCCTTTCATGCTAGACTATCCATAGATGAGATATGTGCAGCGGCTACTTGGTCTTCTCCACATACCTTTATTTCTCATTACAAACTGGACGTGGCCTCTAGAGGTCGGGCTTCCTTTGGTTCCACAGTGCTCAGGAGTGTTTTCCAGTGAGCCTCCCAGGATTTAGGTGCTAGGGAAGCTGTCCCGTCAGTAATGAATGTAGGCGAGATAAGATCACATTACATCTTTTAGTTATGTACTTACCATAACGATAGATGTATGTGATCCATCTCACCTACATTCTTACGTACCTGCCCTCCTTCCCCCTACCTGTTGGACTTGGAGGAAACTTGTATTCCGATTCCTCTGAGGATATTATTTTTTCTCTTCTCTTACATATTTATCCTTGTGGTATGGTGTTTGTGGGGAAATTTGTATTGGGGCAAACAAGATCTGGGGGTTTGGGCGTGATGCATCCTGGGATACAGGGTTAGCCCAGCCAATGAGAGACTTCATGCTAGTTATAGTGGCCGAGTTGGAGCCGATTCTCTGCTCCGAACCCGTCAGTAATGAATGTAGGCGAGATGGATCACATACACCTATCGTTATGGTAAGTACATAACTAAAAGTTCCGACCAGTTTGTCTTCATCTCGACACTGACGTCCCCCATCTCCATCCCGACGTTGGTTCTGACAACAACTTCGTAGCCGTTATTGACCTCCACCCCAGCTGTGGCCTCTGCTCCGAGCCTGTTCTCGGCTCCGATCATTACTTTGTTGCCGGTTTCCAAACTGGAATTCTCGGTACCATTCTTTAATACACCACGGACCCAGTACTCTTCATCTGCGGATCCATTTGCCGGACAAGCCTTCATCCCCTTTTTGGACCGGCCTGATTCCCCCTCAGGGGCATCGGTAAGGTCCACCAGGAGCATTTCAGATTTGGATGTGGTGCGCTTTTTTCATCAGCAGCTGACCACCAGGGGAATTACAAATTTTCCTAGACCCCATCCCATGCTGGGCTTTGGGTCTATTAAACTGGCTACCCCAGCATACTCTCCTCCCTAGGATCCGAGTTTCATATACCCGACATCTACAAGAGGACCCTTTTCCTCGGTGCTGACAACAACAGTGTCTGCGGCCCCTTTGGGTGTCTATTCCGTCAGAACCCACCCTTCCTCAATCTCATGCTTGGGGGGTGGAAAGCACGGTTCTGGCTGTGTTGTCGGTTCTTTCTTAGGGTCCGAGGGTGACTCCCGCCTCGAGTTTGCTTGAGGATCCGTCCCCGGGGGCAGACCATGTGGAGTGGGGTGTGACCCCGGTTCCGGGCTCCCATTTCTCTTCAGGTGGGCCTGCTTTCTGGGTGATGGAAAGGGTGATTGCTTCTAACAATCCACCTATGTCGGTCATCCCACTAGTTCCCTCTGAGCCACAGCTGTCAAAGGCCACCCCCCAGGACTCCAAGAGCGCAAGTCCCAGGAAACCCCTTTCTGAGTCTTCTTCGGATGCTCCGACTGACGAACCCCCTTGGAAACGGGTGTTTAAGAGGAAACACATGGACTCCCCAGATAGAACCATACCAAAGAGACTACCAACCAACGCAGATGGCACATCACTATGCCTCATCTTGGAAGAGGTACGTAGGAACCTACGTAGGGTTCACCCAGGCAAAGCATCCGGTCCGGATATAATCCCAGGGAGGCTACTTAAAAATTGTGCTGATTGGCTGGCACCAGTCTTCACAGACATTTTCAATATATCTCTCAGCCAGGAAAAAGTGCCCAAATGCTTCAAGACCACCGACATTATCCCTCTCCCCAAGAAACCATCTCCAGCATCATTAAGTGATTACCGGCCAATTGCACTTACCTCAGTAGTGATGAAGTGTTTCGAAAAAATGGTCAAGGATCACATAACATCCTGCTTACCTTCTACATTTGATCCTTTTCAATTTACATATAGGCCAAATCATTCTACTGCGGCTGCCATCGCCTTAACACTTCATCACACCTTGGACCACCTGGAAAATAAGGACTGGTTACGTACGCATGCTGTTCATAGACTTCAGCTCTGCCTTCAATAGAGTAATTCCACAACAACTGCAGTCTAAACTGAGTAATCTAGGCATAGAAAACAAAATATACAACTGGATCCTCGACTTCCTGACTGAAAGGCCACAAATAGTTTGAGCTGGAAAACATCACTCAAACAGCATCACCTTAAACACCGGGGTCCTACAAGGTTGTTTACTCACTCCACTTCTTTTCACAATTCTAAAACATGATTGCACAGCTAAGCATCATTCAAACAGAATCATCAAATTTGCAGATGATACCACAGTAACCGGCCTTATCAAGAAGGAAGATGAGGGAGCCTACAGGTAGGAGGTGACCCAACTCGTTCATTGGTGCACTGACAAGTTAGCACTAAATGTCGGGAAAACCAAGGAAGTCATCATCGATTTTTAGGAAGGTAAATAAGCCACACACCCATATCGTCATCAATGGTGCTACAGTGGAGAGAGTTAATAGCACCAAATTCCTAGGGCTACATATCTCGCAAGACCTCAGTTTTGCCACAAACACTTCCTACCTTATAAAGAGAGCCCAACAACGTCTCCACTTCCTTAGGAGACTTCGTAGAGCTAACCTTCCCCCACAGATCTTACTTACCCTCCACAGAGCCACAATTGAGAACGTACTGACAAACAACTTCATTGTTTGGTATGGAAATTGCTCTCAAGCCGATCTGAAGGCACTGGATAAGATCATTAAACAAGCCACAAAAATCATTGGCTCCAACCTTCAGTCCCTACAGGACATATATTCAAACAGATGCTATGGCAGAGTCTGAAAACTACTGAGAGATGTACATCATCCGGCCTATGGACTGTTCACACTCCTGCCAACAAGGAAGCGCTACAGAAGCATTAGATGCAGGACATCCAGATTCCATAACAGCTTCTTCCCACCTGCTATCAGACTGCTTAACAACAAACCTGTAACCTAACCTGCTAAATGAGTAAACAAACATTATTTATGTGCAATATGTCATTGTTATCTATATAGCTCACTTTACACTTTATACTTTATTGTGTTTATTTTTAGTATCTTATTTTTGATTTCTATTTCAGTATTTTTAAATTATTATTAATCTTCCTTCTGTAAACTATAATTCTTATGGTACGAGCCTGAGTATCGAAATTTCGTGCAGTGACACGCACTTTTTCCTCTGTGTTTATCTGTATGACAATAAAGTTTACTTTGACTGTGACAGAGGAGTCCCTCACAGAAGATACGGACTACAATGATGGGGAAGGATCCCCACGGTCACCCCCTGACAAGTCTCATTTGGAGACATCCTAGAAATCTTGAAACCGAGGGGTGACTGGAAGCCCTCCAGTCCTTCCTCGGAGGAATTCTTATTCCTGCAGGCCTTCCGCTCTCGGCCCTCTACTTCTTGGGTGACCCACCTGCCGATGAGTTGGTCAAGCTCATCGTGCAGCGGGCGTGGAAAAACCCTGACACCGTTGAGGCTATCCCTAGGAGATCAGATAAGATACGCTCCCCTCCAGAGGATCAACCCCATTGGTCTATGGGTTTGCCATTCGACGCTATGGTGGTGGCAGCAGCCAAGAAAAAGGACCTTGTGGAAGAAAGTCCTGCTGTTCATCCGCCCAATAGAGAGTCCTGGGCAGTGGACAGGTTAGGGAAGCGAGTTTTTGCGTCGCCGACCTTTGCAGTTAGGTCTCTAAACTTTCTGGCATATTTTACGAGGCTCCAGAGAGATCTCATCACCGAACTCTCTGGAACCCTCGTGGGTCAAGTTTCGGACAGGGCACGTGATAAAGTTGCTTCCCAACTTGCCACCCTAGAGTCAATATCCAATTTTTCTATGAGGTTGCTGTCCCAACGCAACCAAAGGAGCGGCTAGAGCTGCAGGTACCGGTGTAGTCATGAGACGCCACACCTGGATGCGCATTTGTGACCTCGCGGACTCCTTCAAGTCTTCCTTTTTAAGCACCCCTATCAAACCATCAGCTCTATTCGGTGCTAAGGTCAAGGATACATTAGCCAGGTGCGAGCAGGATGGGAAGACCTTGTCTGCCGTGGGACTACGCTTTTCAAAACCTCAGTGTTCCTTCTCCAGGAACCAGAGGAGTGGGAAGATGTGGCACAAGAAGTTTCAAGGTCCTTTCCGTGATGCACATAGTGAGGACTCCCCCAGAGGCAGAAGAGGTTCCATTAATGGAAGGCACCCCTTTCGGGGCAGAGGGGGTCCTCGGAATCAGGACTCCAGAGATACCTTCTCGGGAAGATGTATCAGCGATCCTGAAGCGCTGCCCGATTGCTTTCCTCTGGAAGCAGTTGGGACACATTTCTCTCTGCACCAAGCTGTCTCTCTATTAAAAACGATCAGTGGGTAAAGGGAATCATTACCAGAGGCAATCGCATTCCCCTAATATCTTATCCAAGACCTCCGAAATCCTTTCCCGATGTTCCACCCAGTCAAAGGGAGGAGGCAACTTCCGAAATATGAAAGCTATGTCAAAAACGAGTCATCCAACAGGTCCCCCCAGACCAGTGCGGATCAGGGTTCTACTCGAGATTCTTTTTAGTGCCAAAGAAGACTGGGGACTGGAGGCCCATTTTGGATGTCATCCAACTAAACAAATCAGTAGTTCAGACCACGTTTCGCATGGTCACGATTCAATCCATCCTTCCCTTTCCGTGGGAGGGTGTGTGTGGATGTGCTCGTTAGACCTCCGGGATGCGTTTTACCACATCAAGATTGACAAGCGCTCCAGGAGTCTCCTTTGCTTCCAGCTGGGAGCCAATCACTACCAATTTAGAGTCCTGCCATTCGGTCTCTTGACTGACCCCAGAGTGTTCACGAAATGCCTAGCAGTGGTCACAGCTCATCTGAGACTTCAGGGATTCCAGGTGTTTCCGTATCTAGACGATTGGCTCCTCTCCGCCCCCACCAAGCACCTTCTGGTCAAGGCCCTCTGCTACACTCTAGTACTAGCGGAGTCACCGGGCATCACCATCCACTGGGAGAAATCCAACCTTCAGCCCTCGCAACAATTGGAATTTATAGGGGCAATATTCACACTCCATCAAGTCTGGTCTGTCTTCCTCCTCACAGGCTTCAGAGATTAAGGGCACAAGTTCAAGTGATACTCTGTCAAAGAAAGGTATCTGCAAGGGAAGTTCTCCAGGCTCTGGGGTCTGTGGCTGCAGCCATCTCAATTGTTCCCCTAGCCAGATTACACATGAGAGTGCTACAGTGGCTTCTTCAGTCCCAGTGGATATCCAGTCTTCACCCCCTGAGCTCACATATCCTCATCACCAATACCTGCAAACAAGATCTCCTCTGGTGGATGAGTACAAACAAAGATCTTTGGTATCGCCCCTTCCAGGATCACCAACTCAGTGCCACGGTGACCACGGACACTTCCATGATAGGGGGGGGGGGCACTTCCAGGGAAAGTCATTCCAGGGCAAGTGGTCCAGTATATAGAGGTCATCTTGCATATCAATGTCCTAGAGTTAAGAGCGGTGCTATTGGCGTTGCAAGCTTTCGATTGCTATCCAGTTGGACAATATGTCCGTTGTCTGGTAAATAAACAGGGAGGGACCAAATCCTACCCCTTATGTCGCGAAGCCATGAGAATCTAGCAGTGGGCGATAGCTTTCAACCGCTTTCTGATCGCAACGCATATCCCGGGGAGCTCCAATGTGATGGCGGACAAACTAAGCAGATGCATCCTCATGAGTGGTCTCTCAGAGTGTGACGGCAGAAATCTTTAGCCGTTGGGGCCAACCATGCTGCAGTCTTTTCGCCTCCCCCCAAACACAAAATGCAGCAGCTACTTTTCCCTCTTTCCCCCTCACGGGGAGTCACCGAGAGACTCTTTGATTCACGATTGGCCCACGGGTCTCCTTTATGCTTATACTCCGATCCCCCTGATTCCCTTTTTTCTAAAGAAAGCTGTTCGGTTGAGAAGCAAATTGATCCTCATTGCCCCATTCTGGCCTCGTCAAGTGTGGTTTCTCTTCCTCTGACTTCATCTTTTACAACCCCCTTGGATCCTAGACACTCGTCATGACCTTATATTTCACCCACAAGGGTTGACTCCCCCGAATCTGTCCACTCTCAAGCTGACTGCTTGGTTTCTCCACTTCCGTTAGTTGCCAGGCAGAAAACCCTTTCTTCATCCATCTGTGATATTGTCCTGGCCTCACATAAACCATCCACCAGAAAACTTTACAGGGACAAATGGAAAAGATGCTCTAGTTGGTCACATAATCGGAAGCTAGATCCGTTCTCAGCTCCTGTAGCTATTATTCTTCATTATCTTGCTGAGCTGTTTGGCAGTGGTGCATCAGCTTCCACCATTTGAGTCCATTTAGCAGCTGTTTCCAACTTCCGTAATGGGTCAGATGGAGTCCCACTTATTTCCACCCGACTTTGCAAGACCTTCCTCAAGGGAATATTCCACAGCAGACCTCCCATCAGACAGCTGGTGGAGGCATGGAATCTCTCCTGGCTTCTTCAGTCTCTCTCTACCCCCTTTTGAGCCTGCGGCAACATGTGATCTAAAATTCCTGTCATGGAAATCCTTATTTCTGGTGGCGGTCACTTCAGCCAAATGAATATCTGAGTTGCAAGCCTTATGTATCAAGAGCTCTTATCTGATCATCCATAAGGACAGAGTATCACTTCGTACTAACCCATCCTTTCTTCCCAAGGTGGTTTCCGACTTTTCTGTTACTCAGTCCATTGAGCTCCCTGTATTCTTTCCAAATTATTCAAACAAGGGAGAATACTGCCTACATTCATTGGATGTTCATAGACAGTTACGTTTTTACCTGGACAGAACTAAGTCCTTTCGCAAGTTGGATCAACTTTTCGTTTCATTTGCGGGCCCTATAATGGGAGGTGCAGTATCGAAAGTTACCTTGTCAAAATGGCTCAGAGATTGCATTAGCTTTTCATATTCGCTTATGAATGAATCTAAGCCTGGTCAAATCAAAGCTCACTCAACTAGGGCTATTGCAGCATCGGTTGCGTTCCACTCTAGGGCCTCCATGAATGACATCTGTGCAGCTGCCATTTGGGCTAAACCCCATACCTTTATCAAGCATTACAAATTGGATCTGATCTCCAGGGGAAGAGCGGCTTTTGGCTCAATGGTTCTCAGGAATGCTTCTCCATAAGGGCCACCCAGGTTCTCCAAGTAGCTTGGGATTCTGTCCCATTAGTAATGAATAGGAAGAAGATTAACAACTTCAGATAAAGAAGTTATGTCTTACCATAACGTTCCATCTGAGTTGTTGATCTTCCAGTCATCACACCCTACCACCGACCCCCACCGCTCCTGGCGGATCTTCTGGGTCTTTGTGGTGTTTCAGGGTTTCTGCGCTGAGATGCCCTCTGACTTTCTGGTTCTTCTATATGTTGCATGCAAACTCGATCTGAGATAACTGAGTGAAGGGTATTGTGGGTAGCAGCTTAGTTCAAGGGTTTTTAGTTTACGCAAGCTTGGTATAAGGCTGATTAATTTCCGAGGGCTCGGAACTGGACCCATCAATGATGACTGGAAGAAGATCAACAACTCAGATGGAACATTATGGTAAGACATAACTTCTTTTTTTGGAAGCACTTTCTAACAGTCTTAATATAGTAAATATTGAGGAGGAGCTAGGCTGGCTAGAATATTGTTGGCAAGTCAGGCTTAATGCCTGCTTTCCACCAGGTCTCAATAACAGATGTATTTAAAAAGGAAGAAGCTCAAACATGAAGTTATTGATATAAATGTTTATGTATGAAAACTTCATATGTTTTTAAAATAAATGTTTACATTTTTTTTTTATAAAAGGCATGTGACATTTTGGACCATGTGATCTTTTAGTATGTAAAGTGTTGGGTGTGCCCAGAAATCAGTCTGAGGAAGTCTCAGAGTTAATAGAAGTGAGACGAAAGTGCTAACTGGGATTATCTGTTTGTTTTACTGTTCTACAATAAATTTGCTGCTGTTCATCTGGAGCCTGACAACTTCTTTTGGAAAATGTCACAGTAGACTATTTATGCAGGACAGCTGCAGACCCTTCACAAATGGCTGTTGTATAAGAACACCTTTCTAACAGGCGAGGTATACTGGAGATGAACCTTTTTGCTTCTGCAAGCAATAATCAGCTGAGTTTGACTTGTATGTCAGAGTACATTGCAAAAAAGCTTGGGCAGTGGACACCTTCTCCAGCTGGGCAGGTCTGTTTCTGTATGATTATTTCCTGTCGTCCCTTCTTCCCGAGGAGACTTAGAAAGAGAAAAAAGGAAAAATCCTTCATTATTGCTCCTTTCAGTTTTGCCAGTATGGGTTCATCATGCTCAAGACAGATGACATTAGAGGAACAAGAAATTTTGGCTCTGCATGTGCACCTTTTGACTCAAGGGGTACTTGGTGCACCTAAACTTTCAAACCTGCAAACTGACAGTGTGAATAGTCTGACTTTGTTGCAGTTCGTAAATTTGTTCTCAGAATATTTGTGTAATATCGTGAGGGAAGCCTGGAGGCATATATTAGGAAGTAGTAATCAGTCATTTGTGCTTGGTACCAAGGGACAAATCAGGTGCTGAACCTGACAGTGGTACCTTTGATTCTGTAATAGCTGTCTAAATTAGTTGCAAGAGAGCCAATGTATCCATTTAAAATGCACTTATTGGCCATGTCAGTCTGTTTGCCTGTGGAACCTTCCTTTGTTTCACTATTATCATTTTGGTCACTTTTTGTGGAGGTTCTACAGTTGAGAGCACATGAGAGTGGTGGCTCTGCCATTTAACTTGAGCTTCAGTTGGGAAAAGGTGAATTGGAATTAATTTAAACCAGCTGCCAATGCCTTTGAAATTCCTCACCTGGAAGACTCCTTTGTTAGTAGACATCATGCCAGCCAGAAGAATTTCTGAGCTACATGTCCTTATGTGTACAGAAACAGTTTGTTTTCTAGAAGGATAGAGATAACCAGTAAACAAATCTTTCTTTCATGCCTGAAGTGGTTACAGAGTTGGCATTAAATCAAACCATTAATTTGCCTGTGATTTTTCCAAAGAACAGGAAAGGAAG
This sequence comes from Protopterus annectens, assembly GCF_019279795.1. NCBI lineage: Eukaryota > Metazoa > Chordata > Ceratodontiformes > Protopteridae > Protopterus > Protopterus annectens. The sequence goes on along the minus strand of NC_056736.1, from coordinate 267,529,305 downwards.
GAAGTGGAACTTACCTGCTTAGCAACAAGGACTTGAGAGAAGTGGGACAACTGTTTCCACCCAGTAAACAACTCCTAATTGACAAACAGGCCATCTCTTAAGTGTCTGACTCACTGCATAATTATGCCCAAGGAAGGACAATGCAAGGCCACATCAGGCCATACATTTCACTAGGGCTGCAACTATTACTGCCTTTAATAAAGTCTAGATGTACAGATTATTATATAGGCAGCTATTTGGTCTTCTGTTCATACTTTAGGATATCTAGCCTATAATGTTTATTTATTAAAGGGCAGGGCAGACTTCACCACTGCTGTTTTGCAGGACTTTTGCTGCCTGTTCCAGGAAAAATGGCCATCCACTTAACAGCGTATATAAGCATCACTGTGGCAACATAGCTTTCCTTTTTTTCTCAGCTCTTTGTATTTCCTATGTGTCTTACAGTTGGGTTTGGTACCTGTTTACCTCAGTTTCTCCCCCCTCCCCAAATGCCTGTGTTTGCTGCTTTTCCTGGGCAGCCTACTCCTGTATAGGTTCATAGGTTCATACTAGGCTATTTGCCCTAGGGCATTTATAAGCCTAGCCAGAATGTGTTTGGCTTTCGCCACCCATTTTAAATTTATTTTGCTATGCCCTTTTTCGAGGTTAGTATATTGTGCCTCTGTCTAACAGTGACACAGAAGTGATACCCGGGGTAAACCTACGATCTCCCATCCACTCATCAAGATTCCTCTTGAAGAGAGTCAATGAGGGACTCTGCCTAACCTGGACTGGGATTTTATTCCAGAGTGAAGGGAGCCTCTGGGTTATGAATCTGTCCCTCCAGCATGTCCTATTTATTTCAGTGCTGAGGTTCAAGTCTCTCGAGCCAGAGCTCGATGGGATTTGGATTTTCTGAGGTACAACATGTCCATTGAGTCTGGGGTGGCCATGGCTTTATACGTCAAGCACAGATCGCCTCTGAACAGGCGGTATGCCACTGAGTAGAGCTGGAGTTTCTTTAACCGGGCAGCGTATGGCATCTGTTTGATCCCTTTGATCCTCTTGGTGAGGTACTTTTGGGGTCTTTCCAGTTGCTGCAGGTGTCTGGTAAGGTACATCCCAAAAGGGGCATTGTACTCAATTATGGGCCTGATGAGGGATGAGTAAAGAGGCACGATGACCTCCCCTGATATAGATGTGAATCCCTTCATGATTAGGTGGGCTATATAAAATGTTTTTCTAACCACTTTGGCCACGTGGTTGTCAAATGAGAGATTGCTATCAACTTGGGTCCCCAGGTCCCTAATTACTTCTTCTGTACTTAATGGATTACCACCTATGTGGTAATTTGTGGGCACTTTGTTTTTGCCAAAGGGGATGACTATACACTTTTTGGCATTTAGCTTGAGGCCATGGCTCTGGCACCAGTTGTCTGTTTCTATGGGGCCCTTTTGGAGGATGCTTGTGTCGGCTGGAGAGTCGATTATGGCGCCCAGTTTGCAGTCATTTGCGAACTTGGTCAGCGGGCCTGTACCTCCGAGAAATATATACCGAACAAGAGAGGTCCCAGGACTGAGCCTTGTGGGACACCACTTGTAACTGGTTTGGAGTCTGACATGGCTCCAGCAATTCTAACCATGTGGGTTCTAAGCTGGGATTTTGCATAGCACCACGGTGGTTAGATGATGAGGTCTTCTAACCAGTTTGTTTACCCTGAGGGCAATAAAATGTTCTAGCTTCCTTTGTTGAAGCAGCCAGAGGACTGCCACCCTTTAGATACCTGGCCAAGAAGAAACTGAAAATTGGTGCAGACTGACTAATAGGGAGCATGCTGATGTTTTTGGGAAGGAGGAGTCCGCTCAGCCAGGCAGAAGAGTTCACAGTTCTTGAACTCTGTTATGGTAGCCTGTGTGACTGCTTTCACTTTTTGTTATGAAAGAAGTTGGGTTGTTATTGAGTGCGCCATTTTTATTCATAAAATCAGCATAGTTTTTAAACTGTTTGTGCATTTGTGTGTGCTTTAATATAGTCAACAAAAGGCAACGTGTCGAACATGACAGGAAGTAAAAGTTACCTTTTGTCTTAAAGTTGCTGTATTAAGAAGTAGGTATGCAAAGCAATTTTCAAATCTGAGTCCATAGGAATTTTTTTTTTCTGTTGCCGATCACAGTTTTTCCACAGTTGTCTTTGGTACTTTTCCTTTTAGTGTTCTAAGCTTGTCTTTATACTAGCAGGTTTGTATTTTTGTTATTGATCTTTTGCTAATGGTATGATGCTGAATTTAAACATTGGAATGTTTGAGTTTGTGGTATATTAAGTGTGTTTTCTCTCTATGGAAAATTACCTATATAGACAGGGCAAGGTTTGAAACTTCAGGATTCTAGCACAGTCCATATAAGCATATGTGTTACAGCAGTGAGTATAGTGACCATTCAGAATCAGAAGATCGGACTTGATTAAGATGAATGCACAATGTATAATGTCATTTGTGAATGCCAGTAGTGAGTCACTGAGATGATGCAGCAGTAGCACTCTGATTGCTTGTAATTTTGGACAGCATGATTGATTTATGAATATGTATTAGGCTTAATTTATATGTTGGTACATGCAAGGATGGAGTAAGCAAGATATGCATGCAGCTGTCTTCTTTCCAACTGTATACTTAGCATGATATGGTAACAGTGAATTTGTGAATCCCAGTTGGTGGTGGCATATTACTTAGCTGCATAACTTAACGTGGTATGTGTAGTAAGTGTTCCCACAGTCCCTTATCCTTATGTACAGTCTTGGTCAACATTTGCTTTTTTTCTCTCTTCTAGCTGTATACAGCCACAGAAGCGCTTCTTATTGCGCTGGTGGGTGCAACACCTTCTTACTATTGGGACCATGAGGAATACACCATCAATACAAGTCATGCTATGCAGTGGGAAAGTGAAGAGCATGAGTTCAGGGAATGGCTGAAAGAAGCCAACAAAAGTGATCTTCAAAGCCACTTACACTTCAATGGAAGTTTCACATCTATTGTCACTGAGGTAAGCAAAATGAATATTTAGTGTTAAACTTTGTGAATTCTGAGTATCTTTATTGTGAGTCCCAAAACTGTGAGGCTGAATGTGTGAAAAGGAACAGTATATAGGTTCACAGGTTCAATGAGTAGAGAAGGCAGAGGCAGTCCATAGACCATAATCATTTTGGTAGAACTCTTCCACATTGGATACCACCTGCCTCCAGGACAAACCAGTTCAAGCCCAGGACAAATTTATAGGTGCCCATCCCAACAACAAGAGTTACCTTAAAGGAAGTAAGGATGTCACTCTATTTTGTATGAAATGGAATAATGCATTGTTGTCTCTTCCATTTATCTTTAACTGATGGGTCTATCAGATCTGTGTGGATTAGACATAAACAGTTCTGTATCTTTTGGATCCAAGGCTCAGACTCCTCCCCCTGCCCGTAATTCCAGTTTGTCAACTGAATACCTCCGATCTCATTTACTGTTCAAGTGCTACAGATGCGTTCTTTTTTTGGATAGTTGTTCTGCTTGTAGCTAGTGCTTAGTATTTTTCCTTTACCTCTTTCTAGGTTTTTGTGATGATTTCTGCTTCTTTCCCTTGTACACAAATATCTCTACAAAAAAAAATATATCTTTCTCCTAGTGTGTGTTAACTTTTTCCTGGTGATCGTTAAGGGTTATTGTTAAAATCTGAAGGGTTTGTTTGTTATTTTTTGTTAGATGGTTTAGTTAGTATTGTTCTGGTAGCTTGATGATACTATCCCTTAGTAGTTTGTGCAAACTTTGTTCTTCAGAATATCTTACAAGATTTCTGGTTTTAAAACAGTGCAGTTCTTGTGGCCATAAAATTTCCCCACAGGACACACACGCGTTGTGTGTGTATACTGTTTGAGGGCCTCTCATCTTGACAAAGATTGCTGTGCTTTTGGAGCCAGAGCTTTGGTTGACCAGCAGTCAAAGCTGACCTTAAAGGGGCTTCTCCCTGCCTCCTTCGGGAAAGGCAACCTCTCACAATCATTTTCATCTCTCTTAAGAAATCAACAGACAAAAATAAGAGAGAAAAGGTAAACGACAGACAAAGACAAGAATAAAGAGGTTTCTTGTGAGAAGCTTTCTGAGACATACCGGGAGAAGGAACCTAGAAAAAGGTCCTCTGATCTGACAGTCCTATTGGATTTGGCTGCAAAGGTACAGAAGGCTTTGGGACTGACTACAGTTTTCGATTTGATCAGGGTCAGATCTCCTACTCCGCCCATTACTGGATCCAGGATTTCACCTGAACCTGTTAGAGACTTTGCTCTCCCTTCCTACAAGAAAGATCTTTTCAGCGTATTTCCAGGTCGGGTCTATATTATATATTCAAACTTTCTAAACTTCGAATCCCATATGTTCGACAACATATGATCAAAGTTTAAAAGTTCGAATATATAATTTAAAAAAAAAAAAAAAAAAACCTTAACGGTGCAGGTAGGGGGGCAAGCCCCCCTGCATCTTCCACACCCCCTACTTAAATATACCAACTCCGAGATCGCACTTCAGTGCAGAAAAGGGAAATTCTCCCATTCTGCACCGAACAGCGCCGTTAAGTTTAACCTACGAACACTTGAAATTCCGATCATATGGTGTCAACCATATGCCATTCGAAATTTCCAGCATTCGTGGTTCTAATAGGAACCCTCCAGGTCACCTTCCAAATCCTCTTCTCTTAGGTCATTTAGGTCATTCAGGAGTCTACCTGAAGCAGATGTGGACAAGATGAATAAGTTCTTGATGACTGTGATCCAGCTGGGGGTCTTCTCTATGCTAACCACTGTTGGGGGGGAGGGTGCTGGGACCTGCCCTTCCTTCTCCTTTTGTGGTTGCACCTTCTCTGATCTGACCTTTGGATATAGTGCCTATAGATCTGAGTGATTCCCAAGAATTGCCTGTGTCAAAGCTGAAGGACTGTTTCTCTTCAACTCTGGCAATATCTCTGACATAATTGACTCTGGTGTCTAATCTGGATGGGTCCTGTTCTCCGAGGTTTTTGGATTCTTCCCTTCATCTCAGTGCTTCAGCTCTTGACAGCTCAGCTCTAGTGTCTTCTTTGGATCTGAGTCGGATTGTTGCTCAGATCATGCCCTTGTGAAGTTCTTCGGATACTGCAGAGCTTGCTTTGGGACCAGTATCATCTTTGGCCTTTGCGATCTTTATTAGAGACCTCCCTAAGTCTAGAGAGCAGGCATATTTCTTACAGTCAGAGCTGTCCCTCGACCTGCTAACTTCTTCAGGTCCTCTTCTTCCTATTCTTCCTGCCACTTTGAGACAGACAGCCCTTAAAGGTCTCGAATCAGTTCACGTTGTAGACTTTCTGGCTGCTTCAGAGTTTTTCTTGGAGCATCCCAGTGTAGAAGTACACCAAAAGCATGTGTGCAAGATGAGAGACTTAAGACTCCCCTCAGGAGTTACTCACTGAGGATATTGATTTTGATGAGGGGGAGGGTTCCTTAGATCTTCTCTAGAGGATGTGTCCTTTGGCAAGACTCTAGAATTAAGACAAATGAAGGTGACCTTTGGCATACAAAGCAATCTCAGACCCCACCTTGATGGGACTGCTGCATATCCGCAAGTCAAGCTTCACTCGAGTAACCTGCACACACAACCTCAACATGGTCTGTGACATCAATAGGACATGTTAGCAGGAGAGACTTGTGTCCCAGAGACTCCATCTTCTGTGGACTAGACTCCCTCTCCATGTCATGCAATTAACCCTTTTTAAGCATAACCTGGATAACTGGATGGGGAACAGAAAATACACCCCTGGGATTCCACCTGTGTCCCTGCTGGACAAGGGCACCGGGTGTTGACTTGTTGGAACAAGGCTAAATTCTTGGCTAGGCTTGTAAGGGCCTCAGGGCCAATAGCCTACTAACTTCCTGTGATCCTATGGTGGGACTTGCTGTTGCACCATTAAAGTTCAGGTGGCTGCCATCTAAGATTTCCATGTGGTAGAGAAACAAGCTTCCATTGCTTCTTTGAAGTTCTGTAAAGCTTTTCTAAGGGGTAGCTTTCTTCTTTGCTCCCCCTTTAAGGGATCCTCTTTGACCATGGAGCATTACCGTCATACTTCAGGCCTTGATAACCCCCCATCCCCTTTGAACAAGCTGTGACGGCAGAGTTGAAGTATCTTTCTTGGTAGACACTTACTGGTAGTTGTTACCTCCACTCGAAGAATTTCAGAGCTTCAAGCACTTTCTTGTAAACCTCCATACTTGATTTTTCAGAAAGATGGGATATCACTTTGAACTAATCCTACTTTTCTTACTAAGGTGTCTTTGAAGTTTACTTTGAATCAAACTATTAGTCTGCCTGCTTTCTTTTCGATTTTTTCTGATAAAGGGTGTGACAAAAGGAGGTACTGCCAGCACAGCTAGCTGGAATTTTGTAAATAATTGTATGTCATTTGTGAATATCAAATTTATTTATACGAGTTGCTGGTACTACAAATGTGTTAGAACTGTTTGTCGTGTGTATATCAAACTGATTTGTACAGACAGTTGTGTTGAAAAGGTATTTGTAAAGTGCTTGTGTTTGAAATGTATCCACAGTGTGCCCTACAGGACAGAGAACAGAAATGTACATGCACTACTGTAACTGTCTAAATGTATATTCCAAGTAAAAACAGAAGACACAACCCTCGAAAACAACCAGTAACATAAACCACAGGGTTGCAAGGAGTCAATGATACCAAACACGGCTTGACAAAAGGCTTTTAATATCACTTCACAAATAGATTTAACACCAACACTGCACATACGTTTTCGTCCCTCTAAAGACTTCTTCGGACAGAAATAGTGCATCAAACAGTAATTGAGGCTTATACAATAACCAGTTAACTAATCAACCAATAAAATCACATACATAATTATTAGGGCTAGCAGGCTGACTTATACATATGAAGATTTTTTAAAGGAATGTGAATAACTGGAAGGGTTATTTCTTGAAAGGGGATACCCTAAGGAAATGTTGACGGATGTTATGAATTATGTGATGAGCCTTAGAGATACCAGATACTTTCCCATTATGGGGAAGAAGGGAGATACTACAATTGCCCACTTGGTAAATGGGAACAATAATGATTATCAGATGGCCTTTGCCATGGAATACAATTTAGATTCTAGGAGTTTTCAGAATATTTTTTCTAAGGAATGGGATAGGTTTATGTCCCTAGCAGACCTTAGAGGTTTACAAGAACAACTGGCTAAAATTATTTATAGAAGGGGAAGAAATTTAAAAGATTTGCTTGGAAGACAGAACACGTCAAATGGCCATGAGTGAGGCAGAAAACATGGTACTTTTAAATGTGGTGCGTGTGGTCAATGTAATTTTATTTTGAATGTGAGTTATATGGAGATTAAGGATAGAGACAAGGTCTTGCACAATTCTAGTTTCAGTAACTGTAATACCAGTATATTAGTATACCTGGCTACCTGTGTTCAGTGCCAGGCTTTTTATGTGGAGAAGACTGAGCGAAAATTAAAAAGACGGATATACGAGCATGGTTATGATATCCGGATAAGAAATTAAAAGAACGCACTGTTTAAGCATACCCTGGAATGTGTTCAGGCCAAATTTTTAATTTTTGTTATTGAAATAGTACCAAAGGATATCCAAGGGGTTTATGGGAAATAAAACTGGAGTACCAGGAGGTTTACTGGTAGGTCACTTTGGACTCCGGTAGATTTCCCGGATTAAATGAGTATGTTTCCATTGCCCCACTGTTAAAACTAAGGGCAGCTAAATTATGAGGTATTTTAATGTGAACATTAGTGAAGGTTTTTGACAGTCTTGCACCTTACATGTGTTCATGCTGGTTTTTGGTATTTTAGATATTTATTTTAGGAGGTGAAGTCATTGTAATTATTTATTATGACCACTAGATGGTAGCACATTCATGAGGATTTAGTTGTTCATAGGTAGGTACTAGGCTATCTGCCCGAAGGCATTTATAAGCCTAGCCAGAATGTGTTGGCTTTCGCCGCCCCCTTAGATTAGTTCCCTGTGCCTTTGTCCAGCAGAGCCACTGAAGTGATCCCCGGGGTAAACTTTCTGTTTCCCATCCACTCGTCAAGGCTTCTTTTGAAGAGTGTTAGCAAGGAGCTCTGCCTAATGTAGATTGGAATCTTGTTTCAAAGCATGGGAAGTCTCTGGGACAGGAATCTATCCCTCCAGCATGTCCTATTGTTGTGGTGACGTTTAGATCCCTGGAGCATGTGGCTCGAGGGGATAAGGTTTTCTTTAGGTGGAGCATGTCCATCAATTCTGAGTTGGACATGGCCTTGTATGTCAGGCAGAGATCACCTCTGAGTAGGTGGTATGCAACCGAGTACAGCTGGAGTTTCTTCAGTCGAGCTGCATAGGGCATCTGTTTGAGGCCAGTGATCCTCTTGGTGAGGTACGTCTGTGGTCTTTCCACCTGTTGCAGGTGTCTTGTAAGGTACATCCCAAGTGGGGCGTTGTACTCTATGATGGGTCTGATGAGTGATGAGTAGAGGGGCACAATGACCTCTTTTAATCTGGATGCGAACCCTTTTGTGATTAGGTGGGCCACATAGAAGGATTTTCTAACCACTTTGGCAATGTGATTATCAAAGGTGAGATTACTATCTACTTGGGTCCCCAGATCCCTTATTACGTCTTCCGTATTTAGGGGACTACCACCTATGTGATAGTTTGTGGGTACTTTGTTTTTACCAAAGGGGATGACTATGCACTTTTTGGCATTTAGCTTGAGGCCATGATTTTGTCACCAGGTATCTGTCTCAGTGAGACCCTTTTGGAGGATGTCTGTGTCAGCCGGAGAGTCAATTATAGCCCCTAGTTTGCAGTCGTCTGCGAACTTGGTCAGCCATAGTCCTCCTGTGCTTGCCTGTACCTCTGAGAAGTATATGCCGAATGGGGGGTCCTAGGACTGAGCCCTGGGGAACGCCACTTGTAACCAGTTTAGAGTCGGACCTAGCTCCTGCAACTCTCACCATGTGGGTTCTGTCCGTGAGCCAGTTGGCAACCCATCTTGTGACGTAGGGGTTTATGTTCAGGCTGGTGAGCTTGTGTATAGTACCAGAATGGGGAATGGTGTTGAAGGCTTTAGCGAGGTCTAGGAAGGTTGTGTGCCACCTTTCTTTCATCTATAGCCTTGTTAACTGTCTCAAAGAAGCCCACCAGGTTTAGGAGGCATGATCTGCCCTTAACAAAGCCGAACTGGGTATGGTCCAGTGTTTGGATGTTCCCAATGTCTCTGTTAATGAGTTCCATGATGATGTGCTCCATAGCCTTGCAGACCAAGCTAGTCAGACTTATAGGGCGATAGTTTCCGGGGTCTGCTGTGGCTCCACCTTTGTGGAGCGGAATAACCATTGATGTGCACCACTCTATGGGTACGTAGCCTGTGGAGAGGCTGAGTTTGACCAGTGTGTTTAGGTGAGGGGTTAGTTCGTCTTTGAGCTCATGTAGGATGCAGCTTGAGACACCGTCCGGTCCCACTGATGCTGTGTTTTTGGTTTTGGAGAGGACTGTTTTAACCTGAGTGTCTGTGATTTCAGGGACTCTACATTCTTCTGGTATGGTTATGGGCCCTTTTGGGGGTGAGAGGGGGGTGAAGTTTGCGCTGAACCTGTCTGCCACGATGTTGGCAATATCGGTCGGTTCAGTGTATTTTGTGCCATTTTGCACCAACTCCAAGCAGATCTGATCATTGCCACTTGATTTTTGACATGGCTAGAGAATGCCTTGTGGTTATCTTTGGAGTCCTTGGCAATTTTTCTTTCAAAGCTCGCCTGGGATGATTTTATGAGGGATCGTAGTTTCTTGCTGATACTAATCAGGGATGTCTTCCCTTCTTGGGATTTTACTCTTTTCTGTACTAGTTTCCTCCTCCTATTGTATACCTTGTTTGTGGCAGGAGTCCGCCAGACTGGTTTCCTTTTCTTGGAGGAGTGAGTCTTGGTTTTGCTTGGGATGGCATGATAAATGCATTCTTGTAGGTGCCGTAGAATGCATTAGTAAAGGATTTTGCAGTTTGGACCACGTTGTCCTTCAGCATGGGGGCTTTTAAACTTTCCACCTCGGTCTTAAGTAACGTGAAGTTTGAATCTGAAAAGTTTTTCACAGTGGTTTCCTTGTCTGGGGGTGGGGGTGGAATGTGGATATCCAGAGTGATTTGTTTATGGTCAGATCTAACCAGCGAGGGGTTGACCTCCGGTGTGTAACACTGGTCGCCCATGTTGGTGATGACCAGGTCCAATATTTTTGTCGCCTCTGTTGGGAGTGCTGACCAATTATTGAACCAAGGCATTTGAGTTTATAAATTCTAGGAAATGTTGGGCAAGGGAGTTAGTACTTGAGTAGTTCTCCCAGTTAATGTTTGGGTAATTGAAATCACCCAATATTAGGGTGTTTGGTAGGACCTTTATGTTTCCAGAAACGTGGAATAGGAGTCCTGGGACATGGGTGATCTGTAGCAAGCTACAATTTGAATTACAGTTTTGCCCGTTAGTTGCACGTGGATGATTTCTGTAGCATTGTGCTGTGCCACTTACCTGGAGGTGTGGGTATTCTTGATGAATATGGATACCCCCCACCATTTGTATTTTGGTTTCAGTTCTGTAGCCAAAATGTATGGTATGAGTTGTAGCCTGGTAGTGCTGGGGTGCTCTCTGGAGCCTTAAACCATGTTTCGGTTACTGCACGTATATCGATTTTCTCCATACTGAAGAGTGCCTCGAGTGCGTGCATTTTGAGGTTTAGACTTCTAGCACTGAGTAGCATTACCCTCAGTTTTTTGTTACTTGTGCTATTTACGGTGGTGGATTTCTCTTTTGAGCCTTGCCTAAAAAAGGCACTATGGGGGGTGGCAAGAGCCTTGGCCAGTATTTGAAACCCTAAGGGTGACAGGTGCAAGCCGTCTCTAGCGAAGCAGCATGGCTTGTCGAGCATGTCATCCCAAGTAGACAGACACTGGATCCCCTTTGAATGACACCAGAAACTTAGCCAGTTGTGGAAATCAAGATTTTTTTTCTTTATACCATGGTATCATTCTTGGTGAGGGCAGGATGCTACTCAAGGTCAGGGTCATACCGGCCTGGGTTATGTGATCAGAGAGCTCTTCATGTCTCTTTTCATGTAGTCCAGGGAGGTACGGCTCGGGTCATTCACACCAACATGGACAATGACAGATTCATATTTGTACTTGTTCTGGATTGACCTGAGTGCTTGTGTTATGTGGCAGATCCTGGCACCCAACATGCAGCTAACAGTAACCTTCTCCTTATTCAGCTTAGTGAGTGGGACGTCAGTGTGCCTGACTATAGAGTCACCTATTACTAGTATGTTGGATACATTATTTTGCCTTAAGTGCTGTGATTGCATGGCACACTGGTTTTGTGAAGTATGTGTTTCATGGTTTGTGTTGGAGGGGTGGAGGTTGCTTGGATGTTTGCTTTGGAGGTCTCTGTTGGCTTTGCAGATTTTTATTTAGAGCCTCCGAGTATGTTTTCATGCATTTATGTGTGTTTTTTGCCTGTGCTGGTTTAATGGGTCTGTGTGAGACTGGTGGTGTGATGCAAGTAGTTCCCTTCTCCTCTTGACTGTCTGATCCAGTCTTGGGTTGAGAGAGCTTAGCCTCCAGTTTGGCTGTATAATTGCATCTCTCACATGTATTAGTGTCTGGTGGTTGGAGGAGAGGGTTGTCTGTGTACATGAGGCAGTTGTAACATTGCCTCAAAATGTCCAGATTCACCAGTTGGACTGGAGAGTACACCTGAAACTGCCCTTTGGACATGCCTGGATAGGTACAGTGAACTGTTTTACTGGATGGCTGGTAAGATCGAATAGAGTGCCTTGTCCTTCTGTACAGTACAGGAGAGTTTAATGCTAGGGTTTATAAGTGCTTGCTATAAGTTTTGAGCAAGTGCCAGGCTGAGAAATGAATGGCTTGAGTGCTTAAGTTGAAAGTTTGTCTAGTTCCAAGGGAAAAATTGAAGAGGAGACTTTGTGGAGCTGGGAATAGTTTTACCCTAGCTAACTGGCGCTGCCCAATGTGCAAAACTGGACAAATGCAGTATTTATAGCAGGGAAATGAAAAAGGGAAATTAGCCCAAAATGGCCAATAAACTACTAATTTCTGGGCTGAAACCACTCCTCCAGGGACAGATAGGCTGCTCAAAGCTCCCCTCTCTCACAGGTGAACAGACAAACTTCCTTCTGTCCAAGTAAGGTATCGGCAAACACAGAGATTTGTAACACGGCCCTGAATTCAGCACTAATCTGAAAACTGGACTATACTAGCTTTGAAAAGCGGGAAACAAGTATATTTTTTTGTTTTTTTTTCCAGAAAATAAAGCAGATACAATAAAAAAACCCCGCTTTAAATGCACAGAAAAGGATACTTATTGTTATATATCGCAGATCAGAATTGTACTCAATGCCCCTAGTAATAAAGTAGGAAGGAACACAAATACAGTAAAAGCAGATGAATAAAGTGCAAATTTTTTTTTATATATATATCAAACAATAGAAAACGAACAAACTAATTTAAACAAGTTACCCAATTAACCAGAAAACAGCTCAAACTGAGCCCTGTTCCAGCAGTCTTCAGTCAGACAAGTTCTTACTGTGCACACTCCTGCTACTAGGGTGCAGGGGAACCTTCTCCAAAAAAAGATGGCCTGGATCAGTGCTCACGTTATACAAACAAAGCTATATTCAGCAGGCCTGAATCTGGTCTATGCTACAGCAAGAAGGCACACCAATTTCAGAAAGAAACAGTTCAAATAAGCAGGCACAATAAGCCTGTGACTAGAAATTCCCAGCTCAGAAGGGCAGAATCCAGTCTCTCATCCCACAAGAATGCAGACCACAAACCCACTTAATGTAGAATAACTGTCCTGAAGCCCAAGTGCTTAAGACAGAACTAATACACTTTTAGAATAGCAGACACTGGGCCTTCAGTCAGCAATTCCCAGCTTAGAAGGATGTAAGCTATCTGTTCTGCCACAACAGTGCAGACCACAAACCTTCTTAATGTAAAACAGCCTGTATGAAGTCCAAGTGCTTAAACCAAAAGACTTAGAATAACAGGTACAATTTAATCAGGCTACTACCAAACAGTAATAAATGCAGCAGAATAAATATTTTATTTTATTTATTTATTTTTATTTTACATTTGTTGACCGGGCTAGTCTAGAAATTGAGTACTTTTAAGAAAAGCAAAATAAAATAGGAGGAAACACAAATACAGTAAAAGCAGATGAATAAAGTGCAATTTTTTTTTCTTAAGTGCAAGGGGAGAGGAAGGAAGAACCTAGGTGGGTTGGCCTTCTCAAATTCTCTCTGTATTATGTAGAGTGAACACAGGACTCAGAATATGATCTCACTGTACTCTGTTAAGTGTGCAAATGAGATGGACCCAGGAGGAGTGTTCTAATACAGACTTAGGGGCGAGCAATTCCAGAGCCACCAGCACTAATACCAACACAGGAACAGGGAAGGTGGGTGGAGAACTAACTGCAGAGAGAGAGACAGCACACTGTTCAATGAAACACAATTAGGAAACAGAAAACATGAAAAATACAGTACTTTTAAAACTGTAAGTTTGTACTTAACAGAAGACTAAAATACACTACTACTGCAAGTTTCACTTAACTTCAGCTTCTAATGCAGATGTTTGTAGCCAAGCAAGTCTCTCAGAAGTTGAGCATATAATGATTTCTCAAACTTTGTGGCTAGCACTTAAAGTACAGAGGAATCCCTCTAGGCTATTAAATATCCGATAACAAAGAAGTGATAACACCTCCCCCCTCTTATAGCAGAGAGACATACAGCACACTGTCCAGTGAAACACAATTAGGAAATAGAAAAAATGAAAATACAGTACTTTCAAAACTGCAAGTTTGTACTTGGCAGAAGACTAAAATACACTACTGCAAGTTTCACTTAACTTCAGCTTCTAATGCAGATGTTTGTAGCCAAGCATGTCTCTCAGAAGTTGAGCATAAAAATGCTTGTTAGAAATGCTGGAAGAATTTTTTATAATAAATTTTATAATAAAATGTTATTTTATGTTTTTAAATAGATTTAAACATGTTTTAATATAGGAAGTTGTTCACCTTTACTGTCATCCCATTATTTATGTATTTGTATTGATATTTATAGTCTGTATTTAATTGTCCTTGTCCTTGCTTTGTCCTTGTTCTAATCCAGACCAACACCCCACCCCTACCTCCCCCACCTAGACTCTTAACCCAACTATACTACCGCCACTACTAACCACAGTCAGAAATAGCTAGTTGTCTTTACATACTTTAACATCTTGTCTGACAACTTTGTTACTAATATGATAAATGACAAGAAACTGTCTTAACTTGCAACATTTTCTGTATATACTGTTGATAATCAATATTTTGTTATTGTATTAAAGCCAACAGCCTGTAATGTTTACTATTGCTGCAACTTTGTATCTATCATGTACATGATGTGGAGCTTTTTTCCCCGGGCATTTGTTGAAAAAGGACCTGAGTCCAGTCGGAATTTCTCAGTAAACAAATGTAAATAAATAAATAAATTATGCATTTTCTAGTTAGGGTTATTTAAGAGAAATGGAGACAATTAAATGTATGTGCTTTTATTGGTTGATTAGTTAACTAGTTATTATGTAAGCCTCAATTACTGTTTGATGTACTATTTCTGTTTGAAGAAGTCTTTAGAGGGACAGAAACGTATGTGCAGTGTTGGCGTTAATCTATTTGTGAAGTGATATTAAAAGCCTTTAGTCAAGCCATGTTTGGTATCAGTGACTCCTTGCAACCGTGTGGTTTATGTCTAAATGTATACGTTTTAACAGAGAAGACTAGCAGACAGGAGGTTAACCTCTAACCTCAGTCCAAGAAACTATCTGAAATTAAATCACTTTATAGGCTAGGCCATAAAGATACTGTCTCATAGATTTCAGTGCAGCCAGAGATACAGTCTGTACTAGGAAGCTTTCTGTATATTCTTTGAGGTGAACTAATTACTACTCTGGAAGTGTAGACCTATGCAGTTGTTTTATGACTTCCAGCACCTGCCAAAGATCTGAGCAAAAGCCCTTGTGTGTGTATTTTTACAGGTAGGTGCTAAGTCCTGCCAGCTTCCAGCAATGCAGGTTTTGCAAGGGAACTAGAAGCCAGATGACCAGAAGTGATGTCATTCTGCAAGCCATCTTAGAAGTAATATTTTAGATATTATTTTGAGAAGTCTCTTAGAATACAGCTCTGTATAATGTCTTGGGCCTGGCAACAGTAAGAAGGACCATTCACCACATCATGTGCCTTGCTCTTTTAAGTAAGTAGGGATAGCAACTCTCTTGGATACACTCAAGAATATAGTGAAGCTTAGTTTAGATATTGTTTTTCTTTATTTGTCTGAGCCTGTCCGTCAGTGTTATTTTAAATATATCCTGTGATTTGAAGTCTGATGTCACTGTGAATATACACTTAGTATTTTCTTCTGTGTTTTATTAGTAAATATATTTAAACCTTTTCATTGTGGCTAATCTTTGTAGAGATATTTAAGTTTTGAGAGTACTTGCATATTTATTTGGTGATAGTGTGTGGGCCACTCCTAATTGCCTTGCTCATGGTCAAACTGCCATTTGTGTTAATGTTAATTTCACTCAGTATATTGGGTACCTTTGGTAGAGCCTTAAGATAGCTGGAAGGAGTGTCTGGTGGCAGTCATACCTACCTTATAGTCTGGGCAGAAGGGGGCATAGCTAGTAAACCTGTGTCAGCCTTTCCCACGTGTGTGTGTGTGAAATCTGAGTATGTGTGTGTCAGCTACTTGGGCAGTGACACGAAGCACTGGTTAGACAGAGAGGGTGCTGGAAGCCTTGGCTTGGACACTCAGCTGAGATTTCATCTCTATAGCTGTGCCAGTGGGGAGTCTTTCTGGGGATCTGGAGAAAATGAGAGAAACCAGCCCTGGACTGACTGTGGTCTATGTGTGCTCTTAAGGGAAATTGCAGTTGATGCAGAGACCTGCATCTGGAAATACTGTGTGTGTACCTGTTGTCCTCCCAGTAAACATTCCCCACAGGTGCCAGTGGTGAGGATTGAGCCTCCATGATTACTGGTCCAGTGGTGGGACGTCACGTATTGGTTGGCAGTGGTGGGATATCCACAGCACATATTGGTTGGCAGTGGTAGAATATCTACATCACAAAGGGGGTACATTTTATATTTGATCGATGTTCATCGACAACTGAGATTTTGCCTACACCGAACTAATCTGCTTTGTTTTCTCTTTATTCAAATTGGGAAAATGGGTTTCTAAAGTGACTGTATGCAGGTGGCTATCTGAATGCATTTCATATGTTTATAAGGAAGAAGGTTTATGAAAAATTATACGCACGTCTTCTGTTGATTTCTTGCTGTTACTTGCATTAGTACACATGCATACCACAGTATATTAACTATTTACTGTGACCAACTACTTTCTATTACTGTATTGTACTAAGAACAATAAATACACTGAGACAAACTGCTGCAGTTAATACGTTTACTATTACATTCTACTTTTGGGTCTACAAGCACGCTATCCAGATACTGTCAACTCTCTACGGCAAATTCACAAAGCTTGTTTATACACACTCATATCTATACCAGAGTCTGATCAATTCTTTTTGTTCTCTTAATTTATGATTGTCCTTGGTTTTCTGAAGTTCGGTGGTCCTGGGAAAGTCAGTTTTGCATTATCCAAAACTTGGTGTTCCAGCATTATCTTGCTTGATGTTACATTTCTTTATTTTATTGATGTCTTTCCAACTACCATCTGCATGGCTATTTTTACAAAACTCTGTTTCTCAATAACGTACTCCTTTATGCGTGGATGCCAGTATCTAATTAAGCTATATACGTTTGCTAGCACACTTACTACTTTCTAATTTTCAGCATTTTATACTATTTCTAAATTAACCCTTTATATTTCATATTATTCTTGCAGCTTCTTACTCAAGCTAATAATCATCCTAACAACAGTTTAAATGGAACAGTAAATGAAAACAGAATAGTCTTACTCTTACAGTTTAGCCTTGCCCTGTTATTCCAAAGCTCATTCTACTGGGGCAGTAGCTACTTCTTCAGACTACTTCTCAAAAGTACTTATTGATTACATTTGTGCAGCTGCTTCTTGGCCTACTGTGCGTACCTTTATATCTCACTACAAGCTGGACTTGCATTCCTGGTCTATGGCTTCTTTTGGTTCCATCATCTTCCGAAATATCCTTCTATGAGACTTCCCTGGGTTTATAGTAATTGAGAACTCTGTCCCATCAGCCGAAGTTGGATGGAAGAGGCATCATCAGATACAAAAACTAATTTCTTGCCATAACATTAGATCTGTGTTGCCCTCTTCCATCCTCCTCAACTTTCCCTCCCTCTGTCCCCCCTGCCAAATTGTCACTTTCTCGCAGGACTCCAGTTTGACCATACTGTAGCTATTCGTAGCTTTGTGTTGTTACAGCCTCTGCATCCCAGGTATATCTCATTCAGTCCTATAGCACCTCTTTTGTACTCTTCCAATTAACAGCTATAGCTGCTTATGGCATCCAGGCATTTTTTGGATCTGTCTTCCTTAATTAAATGAGTTACCAGTTAATTATAGGCAGTATTAGAACGTGCAAGGTGTATTTAATAAAATAATACTAAGATTGTAAATCTCATACGTACTACAGTAAATAAATTAACCTTTAATCTGATATCCATTTTCATTTGTTCCTCAAGTGTTGGGTTCGGATCCGAGAGACTCAGCTGCTTCTTTGAGATCATAGGTTCATAGGTAGGTACTAGGCTATCGTCCCAAGGGCCTATGAAAGCCTAGCCAGCCAGGTTCCCTGGCTTACGCCACCCAAGAAAGTTATTTTCCTGTGCCACTGTCGAGCAGAGACACAGTGATCCCCGGGGTGTATTTCCTATTTCCCATCCACTCATCAAGATTTTTCTTGAAGAGCGCTAATGAAAAACTTTGCTTGACATAGATGGGTAGCCTGCTGCAGACTATGGGAAGTCTATGGGACAGGAATCTATCCCTCCAGCATATCCTGTTTATTGTGGTGACAAGGTTTAGGTCCCTAGAGCGTGTAGCTCGGAGGGATTGGGATTTCTTTAGGTGTAGCATGTCCAACAGCTCTGGGTTTGACATAGCTTTATATGTTAGGCAGAGATCACCTTGGAGTAGGCGATATGCTACCGAGTAAAGCTGGAGTTTTTTGAGGTAGTCAGTATAGGGCATTTGTCTGAGGCCAGTAATCCTCTTTGTGAGGTACTTCTGTGGCCTTTCCAGCTGCTGCAGATGTCTTGTGAGGCACATTCCAAAAGGGGCGTTGTACTCTATAATGTGTCTAACGAGTGTCGAGTAGAGGGGAACAATGACCTCTTTTTCCTGGATGAGAACCCTTTTATGATGAGGTATGCCACGTAGAAGGACTCCTGACTGTTGTGGCGATGTGACTATCAAAGGAGAGACTACTGTCCACCTGGGTCCCAAGGTCTCTTATCACGCATTCAGTGTTAAGTAGATTGCTGCCTATGTGGTAGTTCATGGGTACAGAATTTTTACCAAAGGGGATGACACTGCACTTTTTGGCATTGAGCTTGAGGCCATGGCTCTGACACCAGGCATCTGTCTCAGCGAGGCCCTTCTGTAGGATGTCCACATCATTTGGGGACTTGACTATGGCTCCTAGTTTGCAGTCATCTGTGAACTTCGTTAGCTAGAGGCCTTCTGTGTTAGCCTGTACTTCAGAGAAGTAGATACCAAACGGGAGAGGTCCCAGGACGGAACCCTGTGGTACTCCACTTGTCACTGCTTTGAGGTCAGATTTGGAGTCTGCAACTTTTACAGTGTGGGTTCTGTCAGTGAGCCAGTTGGCAACCCATCTTGTGACATAGGGATTTATACCTAGTTTAGTGAGTTTAGCTATAATTCCAGAATGGGGGATGGTGTTGAAAGTCTTGACGAGGTCAAGATAGGCTGTGTGAACCACCTTACCCTCTTCTACGGCTTTGGTGACTGCCTCAAAGAAGTCAAGTCAGGTTCAGGAGGCATGATCTACCTTTCACAAACCCGAACTGGGTGGGATCCAGAGTTTGGAGGTTACCAATGTCTTTGTTTATGAGTTCCATGATGATACATTCCATGGCCTTGCAGACCAGGCTCGTCAGGGTAATAGGTCGATAGTTCCCGGGATCAGTGGTGGCTTCCCCTTTGTGGAGTGGGATAACTGTTGCTGGGCGCCATTCAGTTGGTACAAAGCCTGATGCAAGGCTATTATTGAACATGATGCTTAAGTGGGGAGCCAGTTCATTCTGAAGTTCATGTAAAATGCAGCCTGGGATGTTGTCCGGTCCCATGGATGCTGTGTTTTTGGCTTTAGAGAGTGCAACTTTTACCTGCATAGTAGTGATTACTGGGACTCTGCATTCTTCCTGTGTAGATATGGGCCCCTTAGGGGTGAGGGGGGGGGGTGAAGTTAGCACAGGATGTTGGCAGTATCAGTTGGTTCTGTAATTATCTTGCCTTTGTGCTGTAACTCAGAGCAGATCTGGGTGTTGCCATCGAGATTATTGACATAGCTATAGAATGCTTTGTGGTTGTCCTTGGAATTAGTGGTGATTTTGTTTTCGTAGCTAGCTTTGGAGGATCTTATAAGGGATTTCAGCTTCTTACTGAGGCTGACCAGGGAGCTCCTCCACTCATGGGATTTTACTCTCTTTTGCAGCAGTTTCTTCCTTCTGTTGTACAGTTTGTTTATAGCAGGGGACCACCAGATTGGCTTCCCTTTTTTGGGAGGATAGCGTCTTGGTTCTGTTTGGGATAGCATGATCCATGCACTCGTGTAAGTGCTTATAGAGTGCATTTGTGTAGGATTCAGCAGTTGTAACTGTATTGCCCATCTGCATGGGTGTCCTGAAGTTCACCACTTCTGTCTTAAGAAGCATGAAGTTGGCTTTGGAGAAATTTTTTACTGTGGTTTCCTTAATGGGGGGTGGGGGCAGGATGTGGATATCAAGGGTGATTTAGCTTATGGTCGGATTGGAACAACGAGGGGTTGACTTCAGGTGTGGAACACCGGTCACTCATGTTGGTAATGACTAGGTCTAGGATATTGTTGCTCCTGGTGGGGGTGTGGATAAGTTGATCCAGGGCATTGGAGTTTATGAATTCCAGAAAGCGTTCAGCTAAGGAGTTGGTACATGAGTAGTTTTCCCAGTTAATGGTGGGGTAGTTGAAGTCGCCCATTATTAGGGTGTTTGGTTGAACCCTAATATTTTCCAGTACATCAAGAAAAGAGGAGTGTGTATCCTGGGGCATGGTGGGGGATCTGTAGCAAGCTACAATTTGGATTGCAGTTTTGCCCAGAGTTAGTTGCACTTGGATAACCTCGGATGCATTATGCTGAGCAACTAGCCTGGAGGTGTGGATATCCTTAATGAGTATGGACACACCTCCGCCTTTGGCGTTTTGGTCCAGGTTACAAGGCCGAAACGTGTGGTATGAGTTATAGCCTGGTAGTGCAAGGGTGCTCTCTGGAGCCTTGAACCAGGTCTCAGTCACTGCACAGATATCGATGCTCTCCATTTTAAGGAGTGCCTCGAGTGAGTGCATTTTGACATTTAGACTTCTAGCATTGAGTAGCATTACCCTCAGTTTTTGCTTGCCTGTCCCTGTTATGGTGGTGAATTTGTTATTTGAACCTTGCCTAAAAAAGGCACTATAGGGGCAGCAAGAGCCTTAGCGAGTATCTGGAATCGCAGGGGCGACCATCTGTGGTAAAGCATCGTGGTCTGTCAACCATGTCATCCCAAGCAGACAGATACTGGATCCCCTTAGAATGACACCAGAAGCTTAGCCAATTGTTGAAGTCAATTATTTTGTCCTTGTACTGTGGTATCATTCTGGGCGATGGCAGAATGCTACTTAGGGCTAGGGTCATAACTGCCTGGGCTACAAGATCGGAGAGCTCTTCCATGTCTCTTTTCATGTAGTCCAGGGAGGTACATCTCAGGTCATTCATACCAACATAGACAATGACAGAGTCATATTTGTACTTGATGTGGAGTGACCTGAGTGTGTGGGTTATGTGGCGGATCCTGGCACCCGACAGGCAGCTAACAGTAACCTTCTCCTTGTTTAGCCTGGTGAGTGGGACATCAGTGTGCCTGACTATAGAGTCACCTGTGACTCTTGTGTTGGGTATGTTGTTTTGCCTTATTGGCTGTAGTTGAGTGGCACACTTGAGTCTGTGGGCTATGTCATTTGGGTTGTGTTGGGGGATGGAGGTTGCTTGCGTTTCTGCTTTGGAGGTTTCTGTGTCTTGGACATATTATTATTGAGAGCCTCCGCGAATGTTTTTGTGTTACTATGTGTGGATTTTGGTGGTGTAGATTTAGTGAGACTATGTGACGAATGTGGTGTGGTGCAAGTGTTTACCTTCTCATGACTGTCAAGTTCAGTCTTGGTTGGAGAGAGCTTCACCTCCAGTTTGGCTAGATAAGTGCATCTCTCACATGTTGTAGTGTTGGGTGGTAGGAGGAGAGGGTTGTCTGTGTACATGAGGCAATTTCTACATTGCCTCAAGATACCCAGATTCATCAGCTAGACAGGAGAGAACACTGGGAGCTGACCCTTGGACATGCCTGAATAAAAAACTATTTTCCTCTAGATAAGTGAGGAAAGTGAGTACAAGAGCTGTTTATCTCTAAGCAAGTGAGAAAAGTAAGTACAAAAACTGTTTTCCTCTAGGTAATGAGGAAGACTGAGTGCTATAGTAATTAGTAGCTTATTTAGTGCTTACAAGTTCTGAACAAGTGCTGAGCATGAATAAGCAAATTTAAGTGCTAAAACTAAGAATCTGTATCTGCACTAGATGATTTACAGGACAGAAACAAGTGCAAATGCAGGCTTTCAAATCAGAAAGTTGAGAGAGATGGTAGAGATTGCCCAAACGGCCAATAGCTACAATTTCTGGACCAGAACCACTCCTTATGTGGTAGACAGGTTACCTAGTGCTTACCACTTCCACTGATAAGCTAGAAGGCTTCCCTTCTACACAGAAAGGCTTGGGGGGGGGGGGCACAGAGGCTTACATACAGTCCTGGATACAGCAAATCTGCATCTGGAACACTAGTTACAGGAAAGGTAGGAAACAGGCTTACAGTTTCTTTTTCTTTTACAGAAAAGTAGCAAAAACAGTAGTAGAAACAATTCACATGCAGTGCAAGCTAGCACACTTGAGTATGTAACAATATTAGACCAAACACTGTTTAAAAAAATGCAATTAAATTAAAAAGGACTAAAAGCAAGTACAGAGAGTTAATTAGGTAGAATGTGGTAAAGAGATGGGACTGGGGGAGTGTCCCAGATCAAATCTGCAGTGGGGCGGGCAACTGCAATAGCCACCAAATTTAAACTACAAACCAAAAATAGGGAGGGTGGGTGAGACAAAACCGTTTCAACAGAGATCTCAGCAACAACTAGCAGCGCAAACTCTAAAAACCAAAAAATATATACTTAGCTCTGTATATTTGCAGATCAGTCTCTCAGAACAGTGAGACAACAGTTTCAGCAGAGATCTAAGCAACAACTAACAGTACAAACTCTAAAAACCAAAAAATATACTCAGCTCTGTATATTTGCAGATCAGTCTCTCAGAACAGTGAGACAACAGTTTCAGCAGAGATCTAAGTAACAACTAACAGTATAAACTCTATAACCAAAAAAATATACTCAGCTCTGTATATTTGCAGATAGTCTGGAAGGCAGTCTCAGAACACAGGTTCATAGGATTCTTGAACTCCTGAGTTCCTCCCTTTTACCCATAATGTCTCACCAACCTAACATACCTCGGATATCATTTGCTACCATTGAGAACAGACATGGATTAAGAGCTCTCAAGCATAAGGCTTTGTCTTACTCTATCTTTTGAGTTTAGTTTCCATTTTTATCTTGGCTATAATTATATTCTTTTTTTTTCTGTTCTATGTATACCTTCCTGGTTACCTTTTATACTGTAACGACTGTACTCTTTGAGTACCTCTGATTACCATAGTTGGTAGTTTTTCTTTCCCTCCCTGTATTTCACAGTACTCTCAAGTACCATCATTAGTAGTCCCTTTCAAAAAAAAAAACAAAACAAAAAAGTTTGTTTTTTCTTCTCATCCATTTTCTCTTTTGTACATTCATTGTACTATTATTGCTTGAATCTTCCTGCACATTTTTGGATAAGCCCTCCAGCTTAAAAAAATTAGATGTTAAGTTGTCAATCTCACCTTCATTCTTGCTGGATGGGTTCGGAGCTGATCCTCGGCTCCGACTCGGCCAATACTAAAGCTCGAGAGCTATTTCCACCGGCTCGAGGCTCCCCTATATCCCACAATGCTAGGCGGTAAATACCAAGATCTCGTTTGCCGCTTTAGCTACGAGGTGCTTGTTTCTACCGGCTCTGCAGGTTACTGACTTTTTATAGTTGTAAAACTTCAAAATCCCCTTATTTTTTTCTTAGAATAGTTTTCTTAACAGTTTATTAGTTTTCTTAACAGTTTATTAGTTAACTATCCCTAGTTTCCTTCGGGTTCCCCTAATTGTTTTTCCCGTTTATCCCCTGTTAATTTTCTTAGGCCTTCGGGCCCTCCTCCCTTCCCCTTAGTCATACTTATTGTGGGAGTGGTTGGATTATTTTCCCCTTTCTTAACAGGTGTGTCTGTGTTTCACAGTTTTTCTTTGGGATGTCTAAAGATTCTAAGGTCTCAGGCTTTAAGAAGTGTGATTTGTGCTTCAGAAAATGTCTCTGACAGACGGTCACACTTCTTGTGTATATTGCCTGGGACCTTTGCACCTGCAGGACTCTTGTTCTGTCTGCCACACTTTCAGTCCAAGAGTCCTGCAGGAACGCAAAAATAAGTTGATACTTCGAGGCTTATTAAAGCCTGAAGGCTCCCTGACCCAGACCGCGTCAGGAAAACCTTCCAAGCCTTCCGAGGCGTCAGCTTCAGCATCAGAGCCATCCGCTGGTGGCTCTAAGGCTTCTTCGACATCGACTCCGTCTGGAGCTGATGTTTCCAAGACTAAAACGGTTACCTCGGCTCTGGCTGGAGCCGAGAGGTCTGAGACTCAGACGGCTCCGATAGTTTTGTCGGAGCCATCTACTAGAAAGAGGTCTAGATCACCATCCATTGGCTCTATCCACTCGGCCCTGGGATCTCCACTATTATCTGAGAGGAGCCATAGGTCCCACTCCTCTCAGTCCTCCAGACTGTCCGACCATGACTTAGAGAGGGTGGTGAGCAGACTTCTCAAGTCCCAGGCACTAGCTCAAATACTGCACAGCCCTACCCAATGGTCAGTGGCTATACCCATCCCTTCCTCAGTTCCTCCTCCGATTCCAATGAGTTCGGAGCCGGAGCTTTTCGGAGCCATGACTGTCGGTGCATCGCAGCCGATACTTCCTCTTTCGGCTCCGTCGTTGGCTCCGATCTCCTATTTGGAGGGATTTGGGCGCTGGACTTCCCTCGTTGGTTCCGAGGGGGCGAGTGGCATCGGACCCTTGTCCGAGCCCGTTCTCCCTCTCGGAGCTTCGGCGCTGGTGAGCTCGGCCCCAACATCGGCCACGGAGCCGTCCCTTTCGGTGCCGGGAGGAGTCCTTGTCTCTTCGGTGCGGGGATCTTCGGCCCCGCCTGATTGGGGCGCCTTCGAGGTCATGCGGAGCATGCTAGACCCGGTGTCTGCTCCATGGTTGGCTCCCTCAGCTCCTCCCTCTACAGTGCCTGCGATGGTCTCTACCCACCCTCTCGTCCCAGACCGTAGAGAGCCAATGTCTCAAGTTTCCCCACTGGGAATATCCTCCTCTTCCGAGGCTTCTCCTGATCCTTCAGGGGAACCCCCTCAGAAGAAACAATGCAAGAGGAAGCATATTGACTTCCCCAAGTCTATCACCTCGGATACAGACTTGGATGAGGATGAAGGGTCCCCACGGTCCTCCTCTGAGGATGTCCCCTTTTCAGACATCCTTCAGATCCTTAAACAGAGGGGGAACTGGTCCACCCTTAACCCTTCAGAGGACGAGTCGGTCTACCTTGAGGCTTTTGTCTCTCGCCCTTCCACCTCCTGGGTATCTCCTCCCTTTGACCCCCTCATGGAAGTGGTGGCAGGAAGTGGACAGCCCTGATATGGTGGAACCTACCCCTAAGGCCGCCCAAGTTTATTACAGCTCCTAAGGACAAAGAATTCTTATCCAAGGGCATCTCTGTTGATGCTATGGTGGTGGCTGCAGCCACTAAGAAGGAATTACCTGATCCTTCGGTACCTATCCATCCTCCTAATAAGGAATCTAGGACTATGGATAGGTACGGTAAGCGGATGTTCTCCTCAGCGACCTTTGCTATGCGTTCGCTGAACTACTTGTGTCACTTCACCCGTCTTCAGAGAGACATGATCAAGGAAATGGGTGATGCTTTGCAGGATCCAACAACTGAGGGGTTTCGAGACCAAATGAACTCCCAGCTGGCAACCCTGAATTCAATCGTCAACTCCTCCATGCGGCTTCTTTCTTATGCGGCTAATGGGGCGAGTAGAGCCGCTGGCACAGGTGTAGCTTTACGAAGTCACGACTGGATGCGGCTTTGTAACTTTGCGGACCCTTTCAAGGCATCCTTCACCAATTCCCCTTTTGATGGTACAGCGTTGCTTGGACCTCAGGTGAAGGACACGTTGACTAGCTGCCATGGGAGTCTGGTTTTCTACCCCTTCCAGACCGTATCCCAAGGGTCAGAAGGGGGGGAAATGTGGTTCCGCAAATCACAGGGAGTCTCGCCTGATGCACGCAGTCAGTTCCCCTCTAGAGGCAGAGGGGGGGAACAACAATAGACGCCGCCCTAGGGGCAGGGGGGTCCGCAGAATCAAGGTAGCAGAGAGACTCTCTGACAAACCTTTTCAGCATCCCTGAGAAGCTGCCCGACTGTCCACCTTTGGAGGCAGTCGGGGGAAGATTATCACTGTATCCAGAAGCCTGGCTTTCCCTCACTCAAGGAAATAATATCAGGATTCACAGCAATAGGGCAACACACAGAAGTACCACAGAAGTCACAGGAAAATAAAGTTGAATTTAAGTTGAATTTAATGAAGCGCTTTTCGTCTGTGGTGTACACAGACTTCCTCAGACAAAAAGTATTACAAACTACATTTAACTGAACAGCAGCTTAAATATCCAGCAGTATTAAGTCAAAGGTTCAATTAACCAATCAGGCACACCTTGAACCATGAATAAAAATTTAAAGTTAAAACGCAAGCTCACAGGACTTGAGTTCAATCACTCACATTATATTAAAATTAAAATTAAACTAGACAATCATAAAATCAGCCAGTTGTTAGCCTATCATCTAAATAGACACGAGCCACTACCTGATGTAAACAAGTACAAAACACAAAACAGTTAGAGTGTGTTACAAACTCATAAAGGCAAAAGACTATCTAACCAGGTTCTTAAGTTTAAGAAGGCTGCTAATAGAGCAGCCTTCATTGAGACCTGTAGAGCATAGGCATTTAATCTAATTTGCCATCACAATTCAGACCTCTAATAATAGGTGTACAGGGCTCCTCTAATAGTGTCATGCATTTGTTCTATAACCATAAACTTAAAATGGTGGTCTTTATGCTGGATGATATGTTTAGCAAGAGCATTTTCATCTTTCGCTTTATTAATTGCATATTGATGTTCAGATCCGATCTTTAAATCTACGCCGGTTTTACCTACATAAAACCTGTGCATTTTGGCATAATGCATAGACCACCATTTTAGAGTTACAAGTGCATCTGCATCTAATGTCGATCTAATATTATCAATGTCAAATCGGTTTGATTCAAGAATGTGACGACATTGATTGCAGTTTTGACATTTGAACATCCCAGAACGGGTACTCTGCGCTCAGGTTGTTCCAACAACATTTTCATATTTTACCCTTCTATATGTAACCTCAGGTTTAACTCCCAGTTTGTTCAAAATTGCAAGGTTGGAACGGAACAAGTTCCAGTTCTTAGTAATGATGTCCATAATAGACCTACTACTTGGACAATATGTAAGAATTAATCTAGTGTTATTATTATGTATAGGAGTAGTTCCACCTATACATTCTAACCTAGACTCGCCAACCCGGAAGAACTGATGTTCAGTATAGGTTTGTAAAACCCACTGGATCTTTGTTAATCACCTCATTGACTAAGTTGTCTAATAAGTTAAGCGGATAGCCTCTATGAAGGAACATATTCTTAAGTAAGTCACATTCCTAAGAAAGTCATCGTCCAGGCTCACCATCCGGGCTGCTCGTGCAGAGCTGACCCTTAGCCACAGACCTTTTTGGTAGCTAGGATGGCAGCTACTAAAATGAAGAAAAGAATTAGAGTAGGTAGGCTTTCTATATGCTGGCCACATATTTATTCAAGATGTCATTTTGCCAACCATACGTCTAAATAGGCTATTGCCTCAGTGTTGAAGGAAGAGGTAAAAACTAAAAGTCAGTGGAGTTATTAAGTAAATTTAATAATAACAGGCTATCAGCTTCTTCACCCTCTAATAAAATAAAGATATCATCCAGGTAACGGGTGTAGTACTTGATCTTAGACACTACTACCGACTCATTGTTTAATATGTTCTCCTTTCCCAGTATGACATCACTATGTTGGCCAAGCTGGCTCCGCAAGGGACCCCATAGCCACCCCAGTTTTTGTAGATAGAAATTCTCTCCTAATAAAAATAGTTGTTATAAAGGATCAAGTCCAACAGTTCAATCACAAGGGATATTTCATGGGCACCTTACTCTTAAGGAAGAAGGCCACCCAGTCCAAAGCTATCTGCAAAGGTATACAAGTGTATAAATCCTTGACATCTATTGTCAGGAAATTGTACTCTCTACTGAATGGAATGTTGCTTAACTTATCAAGAAAAGACCAAGAGTCTTTACAGATTTGCTCTTCATCCTCAAGGTACTTCTGCAGGATAGTATCAACCAGCTTGGCACAAGGATATGTAGGAGAGCCACGCCCATCAACAGTGGGCATAGGTGGATTAACAAGGTCCTTGTGGATCTTGGGTATACCAAAGATACAAGGGTACCTGGGAAATAATGTGGTAAGGTATTTGTGTTGACCTTGGTTAAGTCTACCCTCAAAAAACATTTCATCCAAGGAGCTCTTAATTTTATGATATGCGTGGTTTACCTCAGACCTTGAACTAATCATATACGCATCATTAGACAATAGGCCCAACATCCTGTCAAAGTAGTCTAATTGATCAAAGACTACAACCCCACCACCTTTATCGGGTTTACAGATTCTTAAGGAATGTAACTTAACATATTCCAACAGGGTCATTTCAGATTTCCCTAAATCGTTGGTACATTTACTTAAATGCAAATTACTATGTCTTAAATCAAGTTCACAAGTGGATTCAAACGCTTGTACTAATGGGTGCAGAGGTGGGTTAAACATGCTAGGGACAAACATATCGGATGGAGTATCGTGACTGAAACCACAAGTTTCAAACAGCAGGTTAAAGTTCAATTTACGAGCAAACATCTTAATATCAATACTTTTTGTCTGAGGAAGTCTGTGTACACCACAGACGAAAAGCGCTTCATTAAATTCAACTTAAATTCAACTTTATTTTCCTGTGACTTCTGTGGTACTTCTGTGTGTTGCCCTATTGCTGTGAATCCTGATATTATTTCCTGGTTTGTGCTGCTTAGTACTTGGTTGTTTCCCTCACTCAAGACAAATGGGTACAGTCGATTATATCAGAGGGTTACAAAATTCCCTTTGTCCACATCCCATTCCAACCAAAAGGGCCCCTTCCAGACGTTCCACCCGGTTTAAGGGAACAAGCAGCGCTAGAAATATCAAAGCTGCTGTCAAAAAGAGCTATCCAGCCAGTCCCGGCAGACCAGCAAGGATCCGGAATCTACTCCAAATTCTTTTTGGTTCCAAAAAAGACAGGGGACTGGAGACCAATATTGGATCTCAGCAGACTAAACAAATCTGTAAACAAAACAAAATTCCGGATGGTCACACTTCAGTCCATTCTACCCTTCTTGGGTCAGGACAATTGGATGTGCTCAATAGACCTTCAGGATGCGTACTATCATATCAAGATGCACAGACGCTCCAGAAGGTTCCTCCGCTTCCGGCTGGGAGACAGTCACTATCAGTTCAGAGCCCTGCCCTTTGGTCTCACTACAGCTCTGCGAGTGTTCACCAAATGTATGGCAGTGTTCACGGCTCATCTGAGACTACAAGGATTCCAGGTGTTTCCATATTTGGACGACTGGCTCCTTACTGCTACCACCAGGTGTCAACTTCTCATATCCAGAGACTACACCATTCATACTTGTCAAGCTCTAGGCATTTCCATAATTTTCAAAAAATCTGCCTTGTTGCCTTGTCAGGCTATTACCTTTATAGGCGCCACCTTAGACACAATTCATCTTTCCGTGAAACTAACAGAGCAAAGAGTATCAGATATCCACAAGCATTGTCAGGGCAGGACGGTCCAGGGCACATGACAACCTATTGAAAGCCATCTGCACATAAATGTCCTGGAGATGAGAGCAGTACTTTTAGCGTTGCAAGCCCTTCAGCACTCTCTTCCCACCGGGACTATTGCAATTCAGACAGACAATATGTCTGTAGTATGGTACATCAACAAACAGGGCGGAACCAAGTCTTATCCCTTATGTCGAGAGGCACTCAGACTTTGGCAGTGGGCGATCTCATCTCAGTGGATGTTCTTCGTTTTCCATTGCTGCAGTCCTTACTATTGGGTATAGTCCGCGTCCAGTCGGCCCGAATACCAGAGTATAAGGCTGACGTCGGTCAGGGCGCATTAGACTGACGTCAGTACGTCAGGGTACTAATGCGCATGACCGACGTCATATCCTCAGTCTTTTTTGCCGCATGGTCCGATGCAGAAGCAGTTTTGCGAGTGCAGGTTGGCGTTCTGAAATATTTCCGAAACCGGAGTTTCAGACCGAAACAGAGTTGGCTAAGTACCCCGTTGGGGAACATTTTGGATTTTTCTTGCCTCAGTATTTTACCGGATGTCAGAAAAAGTGAATAACTGTATTTCTTGTGGGAAACAGATACCTCATAGGGATTACCATACCTTGTGTATACCTTGTTTAGGGCCTGAGCACGACGTTGTTGGTTGCCGCTCTTGTGCTAGGTTTAACAAACGCACTATTAAGAGGAGGTTAGACTGTGCCAGGTTAGTGTTTGGGAAGCGTTGCAATTATAAAATGCCGCCGGATGCTCCGGCCCGCTTCCCAAGAAGCGCAAGGACAAAACAGTGAAGCCTAGGGTTGATGAACCCGGCAGTCTCGGACGCCGGTTCTTTAGAAGGCTCAGTGGAGCCAGAGGTTTTGCCAGGAGTTTCCATGGAGTCTCAGGCAGAAACTTTACTGTTACAGGATGTGCCTTCTCAGGAGGTAGGCCAGGCTGAGGGGCTTCTCAGGTAACTGTTCTTCCCTCTCTTCCCAAGGTAGTTAGAGCCTCTCCTTCTGTTGCCAAAACTTCTTTGAGAGGTAGGCCTAGTTCAGCTTCAGTGGGGCTTCTCCTAGCATTTCGGGTTCTGTACCTAAGAAACATATGCTTAAAATGGCAGAAGATTTGATTACTATGATTAGAGGTTCTATGCCCCCGCCTGATAAGAGGCCTAGGGTGGAACCGGAGTTTGATAGTTTTGAACAGTGTTCAGAGGCTTCAGAGTCTTCTGTGGAAGACTTGCAGGAGTATCCTACTTATTCTGATTCTGATGTGGATGATTCCACTCCTACAGCTTCTCCTCCTGAGGATTTCTCATTTTCAGAGACTCTGCATTCCATGAGGGAGCACTTTAAATGGGAAGGCCAGGATTACTCTGATTCCAGGAAAAGGCTTAGGGAATTCTTGTTTTGCCCCAGCATAGGCCCTTAGCTATTCCTCCTGTGTTGAATGTGGTGGAAGATGTTTTGCAGAGGCTTCCTGAATCCTGACTCTTTGCCTCCTGCTCCTGTTAAGCCTGATAGGTATTATAGGGTGCCCAAGCTCATAAGTATTTGTTTAAGAGTCCTAGGGCGACCCAGAAACTATTTCTCAAGGGCCTAAAGGTGTTAAGGCTTCTGTGGTTAAAAATCCTGTTCCCACTGATAAAGAGGCAAGGGCCTTGGATAGGTGGGGAAAGAAAGTGTATACTTCTTCCACTCTAGCCATGAGAGCGTTGAATTGTCAGTTTCACATGCTAAAATATCAGAATTATCTCCTTTCACAATTAAAATCTAAGGTGGATGCTTTGGCGGAAGGTATTGAGTGTAAAGAGTTGCTGGACTTGGTTCATGTGTCTGAGCAAGTGGGTAAGCATTCTTTGCAATGTGGTTTTGATGCTGTACAGGCCTCCTCGAGGGTGGCTGCTACTAGTTCTGTTCTTCGCAGGCATGCCTGGTTGAAGGATCAGAATTTAGCTGAGCATGTTAAGACAAGGATTTTGGATGCTCCTTTACAGTCTGATGTGTTGTTTGGATCGCCTGTGGAAGCAGTTTTAAAGAAAATGGAGGACAAAGCTAAGTCTATGCAAACTGTTAAAGATTTTTGCAGGTGCAGCCACCAAGTTTAGTAGAAATTGGCCTGCTAAGGGGTGGACATATCCTGCTTATGATTCCCAGTCTAGGGGTAGGTCTAGACGTGGTAGGGGCAGGGCTCAAGGTTCTTTAGGCCTAGAACAGGGAGTTCACCTGCTCAGACTTCTGGTGAGGGCAGGGGTCAGTCCTTTCGTAAACAGACCCAATGACCTGTCTTTCAGCTGCCAGCAGATTCTCGCCTGGCAGCTCCTTTGGGAGGAAGACTGTCTCTTTTCAAAGAAAATTGGGATTTAATTACTCAAGACAAATGGGTGTTGGATATCATTCACCACGGTTACAGATTTTATTTCCATACAATGCCCCTTTCAAAGGCATGCCAGACGTTCCTCCTCCACAAAGAAAGGAGGCTCACAAGCAAGTTTCTCAGTTACTCCAGATGGGGCCATTCAGCCAGTCCCTGTATCAGAAAGGGGCCTAGGATTTTATTCTCGCCTGTTCCTAGTACCAAAGAAGGGGAACACGTGGAGACCAATTTTGGATTTATCTCTCCTCAACACTTTTCTGGACATTCCCAAGTTCAAGATGTTGGCGTTACAACAGCTTTTACCTCTGCTGGGCAAAGATCACTGGATGGTAACTTTAGATCTCAAGGAAGCTTACCTTCATGTGCCTATAAGGCTAAGTTGCAGGAAGTATCTGCGGTTTCGAGCTGGAAATTCTCATTATCAGTTCTCTGCATTGCCCTTTGGCTTATCTACTGCGCCCAGAGTATTCACAAAGGTTCTGGCTCCAGTGATAGCTTACTTCAGGCTTCAAGGAATTCAAATCTATCCTTACTTGGACGACTGCCTGATTCTGGCTCAAGAAAAGGAAGACCTTCTACAGCATCTGGAATATGTTATAGCAGTGCTAAGATGCCTAGGGTATTCTGTGAACGAAATAAAGTCCAGTCTAGTACCCTCTCAAGACATGTGCTTTCTGGGTGTGAGACTGAATACAGCAGCCCAGATGGCCTTTTTAACCCCGGACAAACAAAAGAGTCTGTCACTTTAC
The DNA here is from genome assembly GCF_019279795.1 of Protopterus annectens. Taxonomy (NCBI): domain Eukaryota; kingdom Metazoa; phylum Chordata; order Ceratodontiformes; family Protopteridae; genus Protopterus; species Protopterus annectens. The sequence continues at coordinate 267,496,587 of NC_056736.1, read as the reverse complement.
TTCCATCAACTATCTCATCAGTCCGTGCTGACTGCAAGGACAGTCCTTCAAGCATTAGGGTTCATGGCATCTTGTATTCTGGTGCTTCCCAATGCCAAACTGCATATGAGGAAGCTACAATGGTATCTCAAAAATGTATGGACACAGCACTGCCAGGATTTGGACACTGTCATTCAAATAATACCTTGCCTTCAAAAAGAATTCTTGTGGTGGGCTCAGGAATGTCACCTAAACAAGGGACTCTCTGTGACCGCGCCAGAGGCAAGTCAGATTTTAACGACAGATGCCTCGGACATTGCTTGGGGAGCTCATCTAAATGGAAAGTGGATACAAGACAAGTGGCCTGCCAGACTACAGCATCTACATATCAACATGAAGGAGATGTTAGCAGTCCAGTTTGCATTAATGGCTTTCAAGGAGTTACTTCTTCCAGGGCAGGTGTTGATTCTAACAGACAACACAACTGTCATGTGGTACATCAACAAGCAAGGGGGAACACATTCTTATCCTCTATGCAGGCAAGCAATGATTTTATGGGAGACTGCTCTAAGCTTGCAACTAACTCTTCAGGCAAGGTTTCTGCCAGGAGCACAGAACTCCTTAGCAGATGTGTTAAGCAGACAAATCATGGATCCCCACGAGTGGAAACTGGATCTTCATGTATTTCAGAAATTGACAGTGTCATGGGGAACTCCAGACATAGATCTGTTCGCTTCTCCACTAAACCACCAGCTGCCAAAGTATTGCACAAAGGGGTTTCATCACACAGCTTGGAAAGTGGATGCTCTGTCTTTCAGTTGGAAAAACCTTCATGTGTATGCCTTTCCACCTCTGCCTCTTCTTCCAAAGGTACTATTAAAGGTCAGACAAGACAGGCCAAGGATGATTTTGATAGCTCCAGATTGGCCTCGGCAACACTGGTACCCACTACTACGGAGTCTAGTAAAGAAGCCTCCATGGCCTTTACCTCTGATTCCTCATCTGTTATCTCAGAAGGACGGTCATCTGCTCAATGTCAAGCTTCACTCTCTTCATCTAACAGCCTGGCATATTCTGTGTTGAAACACAGCAGGTCTCAACTTCCTCAACAAGTTTTAAATGTGATTATGGAAGCTAGAAGACCTAGTACAAGGAGAGTGTACAGAAAAATGGAAGAGATTTTTATTTTGGAGTACAGCAAAGAATTTGGAGATTTCTGAGCCTAATTTGAGTGTGGCTCTTCAATATCTTACTGAGTTATTGGACCAAGGTTTGTCCTTCTCTTCCATTAAGATTCATGCTGCAGCAATTTCAGCTCACTATGATTGTGACCCACCTTTGTTTTCGCATCCTTTGTTCAAGCAGTTTCTTAGAGGGCAAAGAATATAAGACCCCCGTAGAGCTCCTACTCCTGCTTGGGATCTCAATTTTGTGTTGGAAAAACTTACTCTACAACCTTTTGAGCCTGCAGCTACTGCTGAATTGAAATACTTGTCATGGAAGACTGCTTTTCTGTTGGCTATTACTTCTGCAAGAAGGGTGTCTGAGTTGCAGGCCCTTATGGCAGTAGAGCCCTTTTGATTTTCCATAAGGATAGGGTATCATTACGTACTAATCCTTCCTTTATGCCTAAGGTGGTTTCTAGTGTGGCTTTAAACCAAACTATTCATTTGCCTACGTTTTATGCAGACCCTCAAAATAAAGGGGAAAAGATTTTGCACACTTTAGATGTACACAGGCAATTGCGTTATTATTTAAGCAGGACTAAGGATTTTAGGCAGTCTCAGCAGTTGTTTGTTTCTTTCGCTTTGAGTTCACAGGGCAAGCCTGTGTCAAAACAAACTATTTCTAGGTGGATTGGCTTTTGCATTGCATTTTGTTATTCCCATCATGGCAAGGAGATTCCAGCTGGGATTAGGCCTCATTCCACTAGGGCTACTGCCACTTCAACAGCATTTCTAAGGGGGGTGGCAACTAAGGATATTTTGGAAGCAGCTACTTGGAGTTCAGTGCATACTTTCTCTAAGCATTATCACCTTCCTATCTACTCTAAGTCTAGGGCTGGTTTTGCCACAGCTGTTTTACAAGGCATGTTGTCAGCTCCTACTTCTTCATGATTTGCCAGCCTCCCTTACCTCTGCTTTGGGATTCTACCCAATAGTAAGGACTGCAGCAATGGAAAACGAAGAACATAGTACAGTTTTGTACCTACCATAAATGTAGATGTTCGAGGATTCCATTGCTGCAGTCCAATTTACCCTCCCTCCTTCTCCTCTGTGTTTAGGGGTGGTTGTGTAGGTGAGTTTACATGCTTATATTTTTGTATATATTCTTGTATATATTGTACATGTTTTTGGTGCAGGTATTTTGGGACTTGTCTTTTTAGGATCTTCTGACATCTGGGGCAAGAAAAGACTGAGGATATGACGTCGGTCATGCGCATTAGTACCCTGACGTACTGACGTCAGTCTAATGCGCCCTGACCGACGTCAGCCTTATACTCTGGTATTCGGGCCGACTGGACGCGGACTATACCCAATAGTAAGGACTGCAGCAATGGAATCCTCGAACATCTACATTTATGGTAGGTACAAAACTGTACTTTTCTGATAGCAATGCACATTCCCGGGAAGTCCAACGTGATAGCGGACAAGTTGAGCAGGGCCATACTCATACCACACAAGTGGTCTCTCAAACAGTCAGGGCTGGAAGAAATTTTTCAGAAATGGGGCCGACCTTGCTGCGATCTTTTTGCTACTCCCCAAAACAGCAAGTGTCACGATTTCTTCACCCTCTTTCCCCTACCAGGTCAACCCGCCAGGGATGCTCTAGTCCACGATTGGCCCCGGGGACTTCTGTATGCCTTTCCCCTCTTTCCACTGATCTCTCAAGTAATTCAGAAAGCTACCGCATTGCGAGTCGACGTGATCCTCATTGCCCCTTACTGGCCTCGTCAGATACGGTTTCCGTTCCTTCACCGGTTTCTTTTGGAGCAGCCTTGGCATCTGGATCCATTGCCAGATCTTTTGACCCATCAATTGGGTCAGCTGCACCACTCCCTCCCATCTCTCAGCCTCACAACTTGGTTGCTCCGCTTCCTACCCTAGCCAGGCTTCCTTTAATTTCCCATTCGGTCCGTAACATCCTTATAGCTTCCCACAAGTCTTCTACAAGAAGGATTTACAATAGCAAGTGGAAACGTTTTTCCTTCTGGGCAGCAACTAATAACATAGACCCTTTCACTGCACCTATCCAGTCTATACTAGACTTGCTGGCAGAACTTTTTCACTCAGGTTCTTCTTCGTCTACTATTAGAGTACAATTGGCGGCTATATCTAATTTCCATGTAGGCTTTTCAGACTCCAGCATCATGTCCCATAAACTTTGCAAAGCATTTCTAAAAGGTATCTTTTTGCTCAAGCCCCCAATTAGAGACCCCCCACCTCAGTGGGACTTAAATTTGGTTCTAGCCTCCTTGATTCTCCCCCCCTTCGAACCGGCCGCTTCCTGCTCTCTGAAATTGCTTTCATGGAAAACCCTTTTTCTAGTAGCCATAACATCTGCTAGACGGGTATCTGAACTCCATGCACTTTGCAGTCGTCCTCCATACTTAGTTTTCCACAAAGACAGGGTGTCCCTTCAGACCAACCCTTCCTTTTTACCAAAGGTTTCTTCTGAGGCGAATCTGAATCAGACAATCGACCTTCCAGTTTTCTTCCCTAATTATTCCAACAAGGCAGAACAAAAGTTACATTTCCTAGATATTCATCGCCAGCTTCGCTATTATTTGGATAGGACTAAACAGTTTAGGAAGTCTAATCAGCTATTCCTATCCTATGCGGAAGGCAAGATAGGCCTTCCAGTTTCCAAAGTGTCCCTTTCGAGATGGCTGGCCTCTGTAATTTCCTTCATTTATGAACTCAGACACCAAAAGCTACCATCACGACCTAGAGCTCATTCAACCAGAGCGTTAGCTACGTCTGTAGCATTTCAAGACAGACTGCCCATAGATTCCATCTGTCAAGCAGCTACATGGGCTTCTCCTCATACCTTTATCTCACATTATAAATTGGATATGGCTTCCAGAAACCGGGCTAACTTTGGTTCCACCATACTCAAGAGTCTCTTCCGATGAGCCACCCAGGATAAGGGTGCTAGGGACGTGGTCCCATCCAGCAAGAATGAAGGCAAGATTGACAACTTAACATTGAGAAGTTATGTACCTACCATAACGTTCCATGTTAGTTGTCTTCTTCTCGCCTTCTTTCTTGCGTCCCACCCTCCATACCCCTAGCCTGGACAGACCGAGAGGATCCTTGGGATCTTTTATCTTCCACAGCATCAACCACCTCTATTGCCCCTGTTTGATAGTTCTACAGGTAGTCTTTCTATAGAGGTGGATTTCCCTTTTCTCTGTCTCCAGGATACCAGCACTGCTATTCTTTCAGCTATCAAACGAGATCTGGGTATTTACCGCCTAGCATTGTGGGATATAGGGGAGACTCGAGCCGGTGGAAATAGCTCTCGAGCTTTAGTATTGGCCAAGTCGGAGCAAGAAAGAAGGCGAGAAGAAGAAGACAACTAACATGGAATGTTATGGTAGGTACATAACTTCTCATTTTCTGTGGGCACAAGATTCTAAACCCTGATGCCCACAGGGAGTATGTATACTGTTTGGTTCCGAAGCATCTTGAGATAGTGTGACATTTTTAGCTCCAGGGCTTAGATAGGAATAATAAGCTTATTCTCAGAGGCTGCCTTTTCTATAAATCCTCTTCTTTGGTTGCTGGGGCTCAGACTGCTAAAAACAGATGAAACATCTCAAGGACAAGGAGACTCGTAAAAGGTCTCCTGATTATCCTTCCACCTCGACCGTTACTTTGGCTCCTTTGTTGGAGCCATCTGCAAAATTGTTGAAAAAGTCGGATCTGACCACTTCAGATTGAAAGCTTTGGCTGGAGAAATTTCCTCCGATCCACAGCCTGCCTCTGACTTTAGAGCATATCTCTTCTAGGTATCCATCTTCTTTTCTGGAACAGTTGCCGGGAAGATATTCTAGGCCCTTGTTAAGAGTCCCCTAGATTGTCACCTGATGTTGTCTCCTTTGGAGACCTCTTGGAACTCCTTTAAACAAAAAGGTGTTTGGTATCCTGGTAACCCTTCCCAAGAGGAATCGGTGTTTCTGGAGGCATTTGGGTCTGACCTGTCTGCCCCGTGGTGACTCCCCCCTGCAGATGAGCTTATAGATCTGGTCTCTCGATGGGCATGGAAGGAACTGGACTCTATCGAGCTGATTCCCAAGAGACCAGACAAAATCCTTGCACCTCCAGAAGACGGACTACACTGGAGTAAAGGAGTGCCAGTTGATGCCATAGTTGTTGCGGCAGCCATGAGAAAGGAACTAGCGGAACAGAGTTCCTCTCTCCAGCCCCGACAGGGAGTTTAGGGTGCTGGATAGATTTTGCAAGCGTGCCTATGCATTAGCGACTTTCACTTTAAAGTCACTGAATTTTTTGCACATTTTACTAGAGTTCAAAGAGGTTTGATCAAAGATCTTTCCAAATCTTTGGGGGTCCATGTCCTTCTCCGAAGTGAATACAATTTCCTCACAGCTGGCTACTCTTCAGTCATTAATTCGTCCATGAGGTTAATCTGTCATGTTGTGGAAGGTACCTCACAGACGGTAGGTCCAGGCATTTCCATTAGGAGACATGCTTGGATGTGCTTGTGTGATTTTTCCGAAAACCATTTAAATCTCTCCTTTCATCAATGAACCCTTTGATGGAACCTCTCAGTATTTGGCCCCAAGGTGAAACATTCTCTCTCCTGGTGAGAACAAGAAGGGAAGACCATGTCTGCTGTGGGTGTACATTTTTCTGCTCCTCAAAGGTCAGGAACAAGTGAGGTGGTAGAAATACATGGTTCAAGAAATCCCAGGATCATTTTCAGGAATCGCGTGGAGATGGTTCTCCCCAGGGGCAGAGGGGAGAACTCAAATGGAAGACGCAATTCCCATGGCAGAGGTGATCCACATAACCAGGGATCTAGAGATTCTGTCAGCACTCCTGAATGGAGACCTGACTGCCCATCTCTGGAGGCAGTCAGGGTCTTCTATCCCTGCACCAGACATTCTGGCTAGATATCCCAAAAGATTTATGGTTCTGGAGGATAATATCTGGAGGTTTTATTATACCATTTTCCCAATCCCTTCCAGTAGTTAAAAGAAGATCCTCAGTGTTCTGAGAAACCACTTCTCTAGAGATAGAAAAGCTGCTAGAAAAAAGAGTTGTCCAAGAGGTTCTCCCAGACCAGAGAGGAGACAGAACATATTTAAAATTATTTGTGGTGCCAAAAAAGACAGGGGACTTGATTTGGATTTCAGCAGACTAAATCAGTCTTTTCAGTATACAAACTTCCGGATGGTCACAGTTTATTCCATTCTGTCATTTCTGCACAAGAATGATTGGGTGTGCTCAGTAGACCTTCAGGGTTTGTACTATTATCTCAAAATGAACAGACACTCCAAAAGATACCTATGCTTCCGGCTGGGAGCCAGTCATTACCAGTTCAGGGCACTGCCCTTTTATCTCACCACAGCCCCCCAAGGTGTTCATTAAATGCATGGCAGTTGTAGCAGCTTACTTGAGAATGCTCGGATTCTAAGTGTTTCCTTATCTTAGATGACTGTCTCGACTGCTGCAAACAGGAATCAACTAATTCAAGCAAAGGATTACTTCATCTGTGCTCTCATCTGGCAATATCAGTCAATGACAACAAATCTCATTGGTGCTCATCTGAATACAGTTGCCCAAATATTTTCTCTTCCTCAACCTCAAATAGACACCATTCATTTCCAGGTCAAGAAGATAATTCAAAATTCTTCCCTTCCAGTACGGCTGATACTTCAAGTCTTGGGATCCATGGCAGCAGCAGCAGTCACCCTTGTACCACTTAGGCTCCATATGAGAATCCTTCAGTGGACACTTGCCACTCAGTGGTCTATGCTCCAACACCCATTATCCATGCCATTCAAGATTACTTAAGCATGCAAGAATCACCTTCTATGGTGGATCCATTCCAGTCAACTCCACAAAGGTTGTCTTTTTGTTCTCCCTCAACCCAAGGCCACAGTGACCACTGATGCCTCTCAGCTCAGGTGGGGAGCATTTGTTGGGAAGGACAGTCCAAGGCACATTGTTTCTCAAAGAAGCCAAGCTGCATATCAGTGTCCTGGAAATGAGAGCTGTCTTCCTAGTGTTGCAGGCCTTTCAAGGCTCTGTGATCCAGACTGGCAATATGTTAGTAGTATGGTACATCAACACAAGGGGGAACCAGATCTTGTCCTTTTTGGCGATAAGTTATGAAGGTATGGCAGTGAGCTATCTCTTCCAGTCACTTTCTGATAGCAATGCACATCTTGGGAAAATCCACCGTGATTGCAGACAAGTTAAGCAGGTTCATTTTGATGCCTCACGAGTGGTCTCTCAGTGTCAACATGATGGAGGGAATATTCCGTCAATGCGGACAACTATGCTGCAGTCTCTTTGCATTTCCACTCAACAGTAAATGCAGCAGGTTCTTTGGCATGATCCCCCCCCCCCCCACACACACACACCTGTGGAGTCACTGAGAGATGCTCTACTTTACACTTGGCTTCTTGATCTCCTTTACACCTATCCCCCATTACCCCTCATTCCCAAATTTTTACAGAAAGCTTCTTGATTGAAGAGCACATTTATCCTCATTGCCTCTTAATAGCCTCGTCAGATTTGGTTTCCCATCCTTTGACCTTGCCTTCTTCATCCACCATAGATTCTGTATCCAACTCCAGACCTCCTATCTTACTTGGCAGACATGACTCGCCCACACTTAACAGGCCACAGCTTGACCGTATGGTTTCTCCAGATGTTCTTCGTGTTTCACTGTTGCAGTCATTACATTTGGGTAATCTGCTGGCAGGTTGCCCTCAGTCGGCCTGATTAACAAAGTCTTGGGTCCTGTGTCGGATGCTGTCCCTTCTTCCATGACGTCAAGTCGTCAGGGGTATAAAACATGCAGCAGACGCCATTACATCAGCCTTTCTTGCCGCGTGGTGCCCGAAGCAGAAGCAGTTCGCAAGTGCTGGTCGGCAGATTCCTGAAATTTTCGTTTTTGAGTTTCAGAACCGAAATCTTCAACTAAAAAGCTAAGTACCCAGTTGGGGAAACTTTTTCTTGCTCCTTACCGATGTCAGTAAAAGTTAATAATTGCATTACTTGTGGGAAGCAAAATACCTCATAAGGATTTCCATTTGTACTGTATTCCTTGCCTAGGCCCTGACCACGATGTACCTTGCTGTCAGTTTTGTGCTTTATTTAATCAGCGCACTATCCGTCGTCAGTACATTTTTGCTTCTAAATACTTTGGTTCTCGGTTTAATTATCCAGAAATGACATTGGTTAGCCATCCGATTACTGGAATACCGAAAAAACACAAAGAAAAAGACAGAGAGAGGCCGTTGAGGTCCAAAACTGCCGACAATGCTTCTAAGCCAGTCGCCAGTTCGCCGGTACTCAGTGAGGCACTTTCACAGCCCCTGATACCCGCTACTTCTGATTCGCAGGCCTCTACTGAGACCCATTCGGAGTCCAGTATGCTACGAGATGCTTCACCTATGGAACCCGTGGATGTCTCTACCTTGGATGAGTCCGGAGCCGCTTTGCAGGCACCGGCTTCTGAGGGTGTGTTCAGGCCTACAGATTTGTATAATAAACCGACACCACCTTCAATATTAAGGCCAAAATCTCTATCTATGTCTAAAAAAACGATGCCTAGGCCACATGTCCAGGCCGTTATGCCTAAAAAACAAATGATCAAAATGGCTTAAGATTTAATTACTCTAATCAGGGGTAGTCAGCCCCCCACCCCCCTTCCAAGAGGCCTAGGGCTGAACTTGACTATGAATCTTCTGAACAGGACTCTGTTTCTTCTGAATCTTCTAATGAACAGGATTTGTCCATGCCTACTTATGAGGACTCTGATGCAGAGGATTCCATTCCTTCTGCTTCTCCCCCTAAGGATTTCTCTTTTGGGGAAACTTTACATACCTTAAGGGAGCATTTCCATTGGGAAAGTCAGGATTTTTCTGAATCCAAAAAGAGGCTTAGGGATTTCCTTCTTCCTCAGAATAGGCCTTTGGCTATACCTCCTGTATTAGACATTATTGATGATGTGTTTTCAGAATCCAGTATGGCCCCTGATTCCCTGCCTCCGGCCCCTTGTAAGCCAGACAGATACTACAGGGTTCCTGACTCCCACAAATTCCTTTTCAAAAATCCTGTTGCAGACCCTGAAACCATTTCTCAGGGGTCCAAGGGCATTAAGGCTTCTATTACTAAAAATCCTACCCCTTCTGACAGAGACTCCAGGGCGCTGGATAGATGGGGTAAAATGGTTTATACTACTGCAACCTTGGCAATCAGGGCTTTAAACTGTCAATTCCATACACTAAAATGTCAACAGCATCTCATGGGACTGCTTAAACAGACAATGATGTTGATTTCTGACTGTGTGGAAAATAAGGACTTACAGGATTTATTGCATTCAGTTGGAAAACATTTTGCAATGTGGTTTTGATTCTTTGGAGGCCTCTTGCAGGGCTGCTGTTACTGGGTCTGTGCTTAGAAGGCATGCTTGGCTTAAGGAGCAATCTCTGCCTGATCATGTTAAAGCAAAATTGCTCGATGCTCCTTTGCAGCAGGACTGTCTGTTTGGTAATAAGGCTGAAGAAGTTCTAAAAAAGACGGAAGATAAAGCTAAATCTATGCAACTTGTGAAAGATTTCTTATAGGTACAACTGCACTGGCCCACTAAGAACTGGTCCTTTCCAGTTCCTTCCAGAGCCACTCAAGCCAAACCCAGACATTCCAAAAGCACCAGGTTTCAGTCCCAAGAGACTTTCAGAACTAAGCAATGGGATGCCTCCACTTCCAAATCTGCTAACAGCAAGACACCTCCCTATGGTAAACAGTCTCAATGACTTTCCTTTAAAATTACAAAGCACTTACCTCTTAGCCACCCCTTTGGGGGGAAACTGGCTCTTCATGCAAAAAACTGGCAACTTATAACCCAGGACAAATGTTTTTTAAATATAGTGTCCCATGGATACAGATTTCATTTCCACACGTTGCCAACTCCAAACGGATGGCCAGACCTGCCCCCAAATCAGTGGGCAGAGGCTCAGAAACAAGTATTTTCCCTCCTAAACATGGGGGCAATTCAGCTAGTACCAGAAGAGGAAAAGGGACAAGGTTTCTATTCCAGACTTCTCCTGGTACCCAGAAAAGACAAATAATGGCGTCCAATTCTGGACCTGTCTACTCTAAACACCTTTCTGGGCATTCAAAATTCAAGATTTTGACTCTTCACCAGTTACTTCCTATGCTAGGTAAAGATGTCTGGTTGGCAACTCTAGATTTAAAAGAGGCTTACCTGCATATCCCAATCAGGGAATCTTGCAGAAGATACCTCCGCTTCAAAGCAGGCTACTTGCATTATCAGTTCTCTGCGCTGCCCTTTTGCATTTTGCAGGCAAAGAAATATTCAAATATATCCATACCTGGACGATTGTCTAATTCAGGCAGAAAACAAGGCCATTCTTCTAAAACATCTGGCATTTGTAAAAAGGGTTCTAACTTGTCTAGGGTACACCATAAACGAAAAGAAGTCACAACTGGTACCCTCTCAAAAAATTACATTCCTGGGTGCAAGCTTGTATACAACTGCCCAGATGGCCTTTCCTTGCGCCAGAAAAGCAAATTCATTTGGTGACTTACTTCAAACAGGTGGCCACAAAAACCCTGCTATCTGCAAGACAAATACCGCAAGCCTTGGGGTTCATGGCCTCCTGCATTCTTCTAATTCCATATGCAAGACTGCATATGAGGAAACTTCAGTGGTACTTAAAGTTTATGGAGTCAACATTGTCGCAGCCTGGAAACAATGATTCCTATCATACCTTACCTGCAACTAGAGTTCCTATGGTGGGCAGAGGCTTGCCACCAAAACAAGGGACTGCCATTCACACCACCCCTGCCACCCAAACCCTAACTACAGATGCATCAGACTATGCATGGGGGGCTCATTTGGCAGGGAAGTGCATTCAGGGCAAATGGAGCCCAAATCAAATGCACCTTCATAGCAATCAAAAAGAAATGCTAGCTGTACAGAATGCACTGACGGCCTTCAAGGACTGCCTTCATCCAGGACAACTAATGGTAAAGACGGACAACACCACAGTTATGTGGTACATAAACAAGCAGGGGTTACACATTCCTACCCCCTCTGCAGACTAGCCATGGTATTGTGGAACACGGCCTTGAGCTATCAAGTACAACTACAAGCTCAATTCCTGCCAGGAAAGCTGAATATTTTGGCAGACTAACCAAGTAGAAATCTCATGGACCCACACGAATGGAAACTGGAACCACGGATTTTCAACATGTTGACATGCAAATGGGGGAGCCCAGACATGGATCTTTTTGCCTCACCCCAGAACTACCAGTTGGACAAATTTTGCACAAGAACTTCTCACAAAAAAAGCCTGGAAAGTGGATGCTCTGTCCTTCAGCTGGGAAAACCTATCAGTCTGTGCCTTTCCCCCTCTGCCTCTGCTCTCCAAAGTTCTACTAAAAGTCAAACAGGACAAACCAAAAATGATTTTGATTGCTCCAGACTGGCCTTGCCAACACTGGTACCCACTCCTACACAGTCTGTCACATATTTCTCCATGTCACCTGCCTCAGACACCTTCCTTACTGTCTCAGCAGAATGCACCTTCAGCTCCAAACATTGAATCTTGCAGCTTGGCTAATCACTTAAATTCCCCCTTAGCATCCCTCAGCAAACCTATGATGGATGTCATTTTGGAGACGAGAAGACCTAGTACTAGAAAATCTTATGCTGACAAATGTAAAAGATTCTGTGCCTGGAATCGCACAGCAGTGCCCAATTTACCTCAGATTTTGCAATACTTAACTGAGATGCTTCACAAGGGCCTGTTTTTTTCTTCCATAAAAATCCATGCCTCAACCATTTCAGCTCATTACAACACAGAATCTCCCCTCTTCTCTCATCTTCTGCTAAAGCAGTATCTCAGAGGGGCCAAAAACTTGAGGCCACCCAGAAGAGCTCCAACCCCTGCCTGGGGCCTTAACTTTGTATTGGAGAAACTCACTCTACCTCCTTTCGAGCCAGCTTCTACTGCAGACTTAAAATTTCTTTCCTGGAAAACAGCCTTCCTTTTAGCAATCACTTTGGCTAGAAGGATTTCTGAATTACAGGCCCTTATGGCAGTGGAGCCTTTCATCATCTTTCATGCGGACAGGGTGTCACTCATGACCAGTCCATCCTTCATGCCCAAGGTGGTATCCAGTGTGGCTCTTAATCAGTCCATTCATTTGCCAACTTTATTTCCCAATCCACAGAACAAGGGGGAGCGGATTCTGCATTCATTGGATGTACACAGACAACTTTACTTGGACAGGACTAAATCTCGAAGAAAATCTGAACAATTGCTGGTAGCATTTGCTGCAGGTGCAGAGGGAAAAGCTATTTCAAGGCAAACCATTTCCAAATGGATAAGCCATTGTATTTATTTCTGCTATAAGCACCATGGAAAACCTATCCCCCAGGGAATCGGATCCCACTCCACCAGGGCTGCATCGACTTCTGCAGCCTTTCTCAGAGGTATTCCTACCAGGGATGTTCTAGAAGCTGCTACTTGGAGTTCAGTTCATACTTTCACCAAGCACTATCATTTACCAATCTTCTCTAAATCCAGAGCTGGCTTTGCCACTGCTGTTTTGCAGGGCCTTATAGCCAGTCCTAATGCTATATAAATCCATCCTCCCAACCATAGCTTTGGGAATCTATCCAAATGTAATGACTGCAACAGTGAAACACGAAGAACATAGTACAGTTGTGTTCACTTACGATAAATGTAGATGTTCGAGTGTATTCACTGTTGCAGTCCTGGTCACCCTCCCTCCAGCCCCCTGTTTTTTCTCTTACTATGCCTCTCCTTTCTTTTACTACACTTAAAAGCCTTTTTGGTGTATTTGCTTTTGTTTGGAGGTATATTTTCTTTTAAATTATTTATATATTTTGCTTCCCATTTGAGGGGCACCTGACATCTGGGGCAAGAAAAACCGATGTAATGGCGTCGGCTGCATGTTTTATACCCCTGACGACCTGGCATCATGGAAGAAGGGACAGCTTCCGACGCAGGACCCAAGACTTTGTTAATCAGGCCGACTGAGGGCAACCTGCCAGCAGATTATCCAAATGTAATGACTGCAACAGTGAATACATTCGAACATCTACATTTATGGTAAGTGTACACAACTGTACTTTCTGTTGATTGCTAGACAGCCTAGGCTCTCCTGTCTGTCACATTTTGATTTCTTCCCATAAAGCTTCCACCAGCAAAATTTACAAGAATAAATGGAAAAGATTTGTTCTTTTGGCCCAAAGCAAAAACCTGGATCCCTTTTCAGCACCGATTTCAAATGTCCTTGACTTTTTAGTCACAATTTTCAGTGAAGGTGCTAGTTCCTCAGCTATTAGAGTACAATCAGCAGCCATTTCCAACTTTCATCTCTGGGTAAGCAATTCTACCTTCTCTTCCTCTAAACTTTGCAAAACCTTTCTAAGAGGAACTTTTTACTTAGACCTCCATTAAAGGAACCTACCACTCCTTGGGATTTAAACATCATACTTCAGGTCTTGACTCAACCTCCCTTTAAACCTTCTGCTAAATCTGATCTAAAATTTTTGACCTGGAAAATTGTTCTCTTAGCTGCTATTACATCTGCCAGAAGAGTGTCTGAACTTCAAGCATTGTCCTCTAACACTCCTTATTTAGTTTTTCACAAGGTTAGGGTTTCTCTATGGACCAATCCTTCCTTTTTGCCAAAGGTAGTTTTGAGTCTAATATTAATCGGGTCATAAATATTCCACTGTTCTTTCCAAACTTTTCTAACAAATTAAGTATTTGTTACAATTTTTTAGATGTGCACAGACAGTTACATGTCTGAGCAATTGTTTCCTTTTCTAGTTCAAAATTATATCTAAAGATGTTCATCATGTTATACTGCTGCAGTCATCACACTTGGGTTATCCTGTCGTCAGGCGGTCCCGCAGTCGGCCGAATCCCAAAGCCTTGGTCCGGCGTCGGTTGTCGTCGCTTCTTCCCTGACGTCAGTGCGACAGGGGTATAAAGGAGGCAGCCGACGCCATTTTCTTCAGTCTTTCTTGCCGCGCGGTGCCCGAAGCAGAAGCAGTTCGCAAGTGCCAGTCGGCCAGCTCCTGAGATTTTCGAATCGAATTTCAGCCCGAAGTCTTCTCTAAAGCTAAGTACCCCGTTGGGGAAACTTTTCTTGCCTCAGACCGATGTCAGACAAAGTTAATAAAAGAAAATGGAAGAAAAGGCAAAATCTATGCAAACAGTTAAAGATTTCTTACAGGTACAACCTCCTCATTTCAGCAGAAACTGGCCATCAAAAACTGGTCCTTTCCTGCATCAGACAGACCCCAAAGAGGTAGGTACAGACGCCCAAGGGGCAGAGGCCAGCCACAAGGTTCTTTCAGGCCTAGACAATGGCAAACAACATCTCAAAGAGGGGGAGACGAAAGATCTCAACCCTTCAGGAAACAAACACAATGACTTCCCTCTTCGCCTTCCAAGCAAAATTGCCCTGGCAGCATCTTTGGGAGGAAAACTGGCTTTATTTCCACAAAATTGGCGCATCATAACAAAGGACAAATGGGTTCTGGATATTATTACCCGATGATACAGATTTCATTTCCGCACTTTACCATGGATGAGAGGCATGCCAAATCTGCCTCCAAACCAATGGGCAGAGGCACAAGCGCAAATATCAGCTTTCATGGATATGAAAGCAATTCAAAAGGTACCTACAAAGGAGCAAGGTCAAGGTTTTTACTCAAGACTATTTCTAGTCCCAAGAAAGGACAAAGCCTGGAGGCCCATTTTAGACCTCTCAATTCTAAACACATACCTGGAGGTACCCAAATTCAAAATGCTCACAGCTTCTTCCCATGCTGGGCAAGGAGTCTTGGCTGGTAATATTGGACCTCAAAGAGGCATACCTGCATGTCCCTATCAGACAAGATTGTAGAGATACCTCAGATTCTTGGCAGGTACAACGCATTATCAATTCTCTGCATTGCCCTTTGGCTTATCTACTACGCCCAGAGTATTTACGAAATGCCTGGCATCAGTAATTGCATATTGCAGACAACGAGGAATACAAATTTACCCATATCTGGACGACTGCCTGATCCAGGCGGACAGCAAGGACATTCTATTACAGCATCTGGCATTTGTAATAAAGCTGCTCAGTTGCCTAGGGTACACAGTAAACAAAACGAAGTCAAAGCTAATACCCTTGCAACAAATAATATTCCTGGGTGCCAGCTTAAATACAACGGCCCAGATGGCTTTTCTCACGCCAGACAAACAACAACAATTGACTCAATACTTCAAAAAGATGGCAACTTTTACCCAGCTCACTGCAAGGAAAATCCTGCAGGCATTGGGGTTTATGGCATCCTGCATTCAACTACTCCCATATGCAAAGCTACATATGAGGAAATTATAATGGTACCTGAAAAGTGTATGGTCTCAACACAGGCACAACCTCGAATCAAGTATACCTCTCATTCCATGCCTTTAAAAAGAGTTCCTATGGTGGGCTCAAGCATGTCAAATAAACAAGGGTCTTCCTTTCGTCTTACCTCCAGCAAACCAAACTATGACAACAGATTCTTCAGACTACGCCTGGGGAGCACACATGGCAGGACAGTGCATACAGGGCAAATGGTCTGCAAAACAAATGCATCTTCACATCAACCAAAAGGAGATGCTAGCTGTGCAAAACGCACTGACAGCTTTCAAGGACCTCTTGCATCCAGGACAACTACTAATAAGGACAGACAACACCACAGTGATGTGGTACATAAACAAACAAGGAGGAACACACTCCTACTCTTTATGCAGACAGGCAATGACCTTGTGGAACACAGCATTGACTTACCAAGTACAACTGCAAGCACAATTCCTGCCAGGAAAGGAAAACATATTGGCAGATGAATTAAGCTGAAATATGGCAGATCCTCACGAGTGGAGACTACACCCACAAGTATTTTCAATGATAACTCAAAGGTGGGGATGTCCAGACATAGATCTATTTGCCTACCCCAACAATTGCCAACTGCAGAAATTTTGCACAAGGACTTATCACTCCCTAGCCTGGAAAGTGGACGCCCTATCATTCAGTTGGACAGCATTGGCAGTCTATGCCTTCCCACCACTACCTCTATTGAGCAAGGTATTACTGAAAGTCAGATCAGAGAGACCACAAATGATCCTCATTGCTCCGGACTGGCCACGCCAGCACTGGTACCCATTACAAGGAACTTGACTCACAGCCCTCCATGGATCTTGCCTCAATTCCCATTACTGCTGACTCAGAAAAGCTCTCTGATACTTCACAGCCAGCTCAGAACTTTAAATTTAGCTGCATGGAGAATACCTTGAATTTATCCATCAACACTTCTCTCAAAGGACTTCCAGAATGTCATTATGGAGGCCAGAAGGCCCAGCACCAGAAAAACTTACTCAGACAAATGGAAAAGATTTTGTGCATGGAACCAGGCTAAAGGCCAAAATCCTTGGATACCTAACATTCCTCAAATACTGCAATACTTAACTGAGATGCTACACCAAGGCCTTTCATTCTCATCCATTAAGATCCATGCTTCAGCCATTTCAGCTCAATACAATATGGATCCTCCCATTTTCTCACACCCTTTACTACGGCAGTTTCTCAGAGGGGCTAAGAATATAAGACCCCCCAGAAAGCCCCCAACGCCAGCTTGGGACCTGAACTTCGTTTTAGAAAAATTAACACTCTCTCCTTTCAAACCACCATTCTCAACAGAACTACAATACTTGTCTTGGAAAACAGCTTTGTTGATGGCTATTACCTCAGCACACAGGGTCTCTGAACTACAGGCACTTATGGCAGTGGAACCTTTCATCATTTTCCATCAGGACAGGGTCTCTTTACGAACTAACCCTACCTTTATGCCAAAAGTAGTATCCAGTGTGGCTTTGAATCAGACCATTCATTTACCCACCTTTTATCCAAACCCCCAGAATAAAGGAGAAAGATTCCTTCACTCTTTGGACATTCACAGACAGCTACGTTACTATTTAGATAAGAAAAAGACCTTCAGAAAAACTGACCAACTCTTTGTATCCTATGCTGCAGGTTCACAAAGAAAGGCCATTTCAAAACAGACCATCTCCAAATGGATAGCACATTGTATCTGCTTTTGCTACTCGCACCATGGGAAAGCAGTGCCTGTTAATATTAGGTCCCATTCTACCAGGGCTACAGCAACCTCAGCAGCCTTTCTCAGGGGGGTTCCAACCAAGGACATTCTGGAGGCAGCTACTTGGAGTTCAGTGCACACCTTTAGCGAGCACTACCACCTTCCTTTATACTCAAAATCCAGAGCTGGTTTTGCCACTGCAGTGCTGCAGGGCATCCTAGCTTCTCCTAACCCAGTTTAGTACCAGCCACCCATCCATAGCTTTGGGATTCAACCCAAGTGTGATGACTGCAGCAGTATAACACGATGAACATAGTACAGTTTTGTACCTACCATAAATGTGGATGTTCGAGTGTATATACTACTGCAGTCCAGATTACCCTCCCACCATCCCCTCTACATACCAGGGTGTTAGTTATAGCTCCACGTTCATCAATCAATGGTGCATATCTATATGGTGTATTTGCTAATAGTACTATTGTTTATCTACTAAGGAATTTTTGCATAGCTTTTGTTTTGCCTTCCTAGTTGGGGGGACCTGACATCTGGGGCAAGAAAAACTGAAGAAAATGGCGTCGGCTGCCTCTTTTATACCCCTGTCACACTGACGTCAGGGAAGAAGCGACAACAACTGACGCCGGACCAAGGCTTTGGGATTCGGCCGACTGCGGGGACCGCCTGACGACAGGATAACCCAAGTGTGATGACTGCAGCAGTATATACACTCGAACATCTACATTTATGGTAGGTACAAAACTGTACTTTACTTTGGGCAAATTAACTAATTGTTTTACCTTTTTTATCAAAACATGGACTTACTTCTACCAAAACCACCAAGAGCCCATTCCGCCAGCTCTATGGCAACCTCATCAGCCTTTTTTCCAGAACTTCCTTGGATGTTTGTGCAGCTGCAACGTGGGCTAACTCTCATAACTTTATTGCTTATTACAGATTGAATCTGGTCTGTAGGGGAAGAGCAGCCTTTGACTCGGTGCTGCTATGGAATATCCTTCCTTAGAGTCCTCCTGGGATTTAGGTAGCTGGGGACTCTGTCCCAACAGTTGAAGAATGAATGAAAATGGACAGCATCAAATTAAAAAATAATGTACTCACCGTAACGTTACATATGTGTCATCCATTTTCATTCTTCCTCAACTTCCCACTCATCTACCCCCTCATTATTGTGCTGCTGGAAAGATCGAAGAGTATTAAAGGAACCTTAAAGGTTCCTTATTTGAGCTCCAGCTTCCATTCTCTTCTTATTTTCCACTGCTGTGCAAATCATATGGGCAAAGTCAGATTAAGGGGTGGATCCGATTTCAAAAATTGAGGAAGAGTGATAATGGACAACACAGCTAGAACGTTATGGTGGCTACATAACTTTTTATTTTTCCCTTTATTATTCATATTTTCATATCTGCATTCATATTTTCATAACTGAGAGCTGTACATGTTATTGAGGGGCATGGTGCAAAATGTCCTGGTGGGAGAATGAAAATTACATCGTCTATGTGCAGTTACAGTACAGTATACGGGAGATTTTGGTAGTTATTTGCTAGTATTGGTAGTTTTTTTGCTAGTTATTAAGAACATGTGAAATATTTCCATATGTACTTAATACTTCTATAACTAGGCGACTTAACAAATTATTGAATGGCATCAGATGAAACCTTAGATGAAGTTGAAGAAAACGGTCAATGATAGTTACACTCTAATCTGCACATCTTGAGGTATATTCAGTGTTATTAATATTAAGTATACAAATAAATACAATTCTTCATATTTCTGTAAATATCTCAGTAAGCATGCACACATAAAGGAATTTTTTGATGTCATTTGCAATATTATGTCTGGCTAATGAAAGTAACTTGACAAAATACATCTAGGTTGCACAATTTCCAAGATATGATAACGTTTTGTGAAACATTTTAAGAAAATATAATTTGGGGCTTGTATGCATAATGATATAGTATAGCACTGATGTAAAGACTGTTACAGTAATAGCTATTATCATTCCAAAAAGGACTCTTTACTGATAACATTGCTTTTGTACCGTGTTAATACATATTATTTCTCATAGAATATTTGCATTTCTTTGTGTTATGTTTTTTAAGTTGACTTTCCAGAATATGCTTTGGGATGTAAGGATGTATATAGACTGCTAGAGGTGTGACATTTAAACACAGAAAAAAACAAGAACTCAAAGTCTGTAAATTTTATTTTCAAGGTAAAAGCAGCAAATAAAAGAGTAAAGCATTTGAGTAAAACTCAGTGCTTAATGAAAATGTATTGCATGCTTTCATGATATATACAAATAACCCAGCCTATCAGAAACTAATTGAAATCACGAGTAGAATAATTAAAAACGTATAACGAAGTGTGTGTGAGTGCGTGTGAGTATATAATATATTTTCTAATCTATTAACTTAATAAGATATAGAATATATACATGTATAGCAGCCCAACAACAGAGTTGTAAAAAATGGCTTGTAATAGATCATATCAAAAACATATAAAATTAAATTGCTGAAATCTTATATAGTAAATATTAAAAGCAATTTTGTACAAGGCTTTCATCAGAAATGTATGTATAGGGTTTATTTTCAAAATACTCATTTACAAAAAATCATTTACAAAAATCATATTTGACCTTCAGTACAGGTTTAATACTGGTCTGGTTATTTAGACCAGGTGGTACATCTACTCTGAAATAATTTATCCATTTATAATCAATCATTTCGGTCCTAGTGCTAAATTGCCCTGATGTACATCTGAGTGGATCTTCTGTAACACTCTGAACTTAAACTTATGATCTGATACAGTCAGTCTTCATCTGTTCTTGACTTCTGGGTATGGTCCCGATCCTCAGAACCAATCCAGCCGTTATATAGCTCGCATCAGCCAAAAATCTGTCAAACTAACAGTATACCCACAATGCCCTCTCTATATTACCTCAGATCTCTTTTGCCACTGTTACAGCAAGACACATCAGCCGATTCCTGTCTCATAGCTAAGCAAAAATCTTATATTTTGGAAATCCTTTCTAATTTTTCTAAGTAATCTTTTGTCTACCCTTTAGTTGCAAGTGTGTTTCCCTGTACTGTTGGTATTCTTTGCGATCATTGTTGGTAGTTCCCTTCCCCCTCTCTCTTCTCCTCTTATCACTAGGTAATCTTTCTACCATTGCTGGTAGTACTTTTTTCCTGTTTAGTGAGTGATCTTTTTCTTCTTTTTTCCTTCCTTTCTGCCTCTCCAGGTTTTTTCATGTAAGGCGATGGCAGATAAATCTAAAGAATCCAGAGCTGATTTTAAGCAGTGTAGAGAGTGCGGCAGAAAACTGCCAAACTCTGATGGTCATGAATGCTGTGTATATTGTTTGAGTGTGTCCCACTTGAATACTGTTCTATCTGCCAGGATTTCAGAAATAGAGCCCTGTTAGACTGCCAAAATAATTCTTAAAGCCCTTTTGAAGAAGCCTTGTCCAAGGTTGACCAGTCTCCTCTGGTCTCTGGTTCCAAAACTTCCTGTTCTGTGCCAACATCACCCTCGGCACTAACAGTAAAGAAACATAAACATTCACCTGTAGGTTCCTCTTCAGAACTGAAATCTAAGGTTCCAAAGCTCTTGGAACGGAGTAACTCTTCGGCAACGACAATATTACCAGTACCATCGACACCGACCCCAACGTCCACACCGATTATGACACCTACTACTTCTAGTTTGGCTACTGTTCCAATAGTGGCAGCGATTCCCATGTCAGCAGCAATATCTCCTACATCCTGCAGATGATGCCAAAGATGGATTTCTCTATTCAACCCAGGGCTACCTATTCCCCTTCTATTGGTCCCTTGTTGGGGCAACTACCCAACCCTTTTCTAGAGAGACCTATGTCCCCTTCTGCATTGTCCGTTCGCTCCACCAGGAGTCTTGTGGAAGTTGATATAATGAGGTTGGTGGATCAGAGTCTGACAGGTAGGGGGTCTTCCCCCTTCCTCTTAGCCCCTCTCCCTTTCTGGTGCAGGTGGTTTCTCTCCCATGACCCCTTCTTACTCTCCTCCTCTAACCTCTTCGCAGGTTTTAGAGCAGTCGACTCCAACGACATTGGTTCTTATCACCTCAGCACTGACAACCTCTTTGTCTTCACTGAAAGGTACATCTCTGTCTACTTTGGTGCGTTTGGGACCGATGGGTCCCCAGGATCGTTTTTTCCTCGTCGGGCTTGAGGGGTTCCAGTTGGCTCCATTTTTTCTATGGAGCTGATCTTGCCTTTTTGTGCTTCACCAACAGACGACTCGTTCTCAGTTCCGGTTTTCAGGTGGGTCTCTCGGGGTGGGGTGTGAACCCGGTGCCAAGTTTGTCTGTCTCTGTTCCGGGCTCCCATCCCTCCTCGGGGTCCTGCCTTTCAACCCATGTTAAAAGCTTGGGCCCTGCTTTATCTCAGGTGGCTTCTGTGTTACCAGAGCTTCACCCCTTGACCCCTGCTTTACCGGAGCTGCCACCAAACTCCACTCCTGGACAGCAGGATCCAAGGTCGCAAGACCTCTTCAGATTCTCCCACTGAAGAACCTCCTTGGAAGAAATTGTGTAAGAGGGAAACACCTTGGTTCTCCCAAAGAATCCATCTCAGAGGACATGGATTTCGATAAGAGGGAGGGTTCCCTCTGGTCACCCCTGGAAGGCGTCTCCTTTGGAGACATTCTGGAGATCCTAAAACAGAGGGGTGATTGGAAGCCCAAATACTTTCTTCTGAGGAATCTGTGTACTTGCAGGCCTTTGGAGCTTACCCATTTACCTCTTGGGTGACCCCCGCCTGCTGACTGTATAATTAAATTGCTCGCTCAGTGGGCTTGGAAAGCTCCTGACTCTAGAGACCTATCCCCCGGAGATCTGACAAATTCTTTCTGCCCCTGCGGATCATCCACATTGGGCCAAAGGTTTAGTAGTTGATGCCATGGTGATAGTGGGTGCCACAAAGAAAGAACTATTTGAGGAAAGTTCATAGGTAGGTTCTAGGCTATCTGCCCGAGTGCATTTATATGCCTAGCCAGAGTGTGTCGGCTTTCGCCGCCCCATTGATTAATTAACTGATCCTCTGTCAAGCAGAGCCAATTAAGTGATCCCAGGGTTGTATTTTCTGTTACCCATCCACTCTTCAAGGTTTCTCTTGAAGAGTGTTAGTGAGGGGCCCTGTCTAATGTAGTTTGGAATTTTGTTCCAAAGCATGGGGCGTCTCTGTGACAAGAATCTATCCCTCCAGCATGTTCTATTTATTGTTGTGGTGAGGTTTAGCTCACTAGAGCGCGTGGTCGCAGTGACTTGGATTTCTTTAGATGGAGCATGTCCATCAATTCTGAGTTGGACATGGCTTTGTAAGTCAGGCAGAGATCACCTCTGAGTAAGCAATATGCCACTGAGTACAGCCAGAGTTTTTTCAGTGGGGCTGCATAGGACATATGTTTGAGGCCAATAATCCTCTTGGGTGAGGTACTATTGTGGTCTTTCCAGCTGTTGGAAGTGTCTTGTAAGGTACATCCCAGATGGGGCATTGTACTCTATTATGGTCTGATGAGTGACGAGTAGAGGGGCATTATAACCTCTTTATTTCTATATGCGAACCCTTTAGTAATTAGATGGGCCACATAGAAGGATTTCCTAACTACTTTGGCAGTATGATTGTCAAAGGAGAGATTACTATCTACCTGGGTCCCCAGATCTCTTATTACCTCTTCTGTATTAAGGGGGCTGCCACCTATGTGGTAATTCGTGGGTGTTTTGTTTTTCCCAAACGGGATGACTATGCATTTTTTGGCATTTAGCTTGAGGCCATGACTTTGACACCAGGTGTCCATCTCAGTAAGGCCCTTTTGGAGGATGTCCATGTCAGCCGGAGAGTCAGTTATGGCTCCCAGTTTGCAGTCATCGGCGAACTTGGTTAGCCATAGTCCTCCTGTGTTTGCCTGTACTTCTGAGAAGTATATGCCGAACAGTAGGTGTCCCAGGACCGAGCCTTGCGGGACACCAATTGTGACTGGTTTAGAGTCTGATCTGGAGCCCGCTATTCTTACCGTGTGAGTTCTGTCTGTAAACTAGTAGTTGGCAATCCATCTCGTGGCGTAGGGGTTTATGTTCAGGCTGGTGAGTTTTTCTGTAATACCTGAGTGGGGAATGGTGTCGAAAGCCTTGGCGAGGTCAAGGTAGGCTGTGTGAACCACCTTTCCCTCGTCTATGGCCTTGGTGACCATCTCGAAGAAGTCAACCAGGTTTTGTAGGCATAATCTGCCTTTAACAAAGCCGAACTGGGTCAGGTCAAGTGTTTGGAGGTTCCCAATGTCTTTGTTAATGAGTTCCATGATGATGCGCTCCATAGCCTTGCAGACTAGGCTAGTTAGGCTTATGGGGCGATAGTCACCAGGGTCAGTTGTGGCCCCTCCTTTTGGAGTGGAATAACCGCTGCTGTGTGCCATTCTATGGGCACGTAGCCTGTGGAAAGCTGAGGTTGAACAGCATGTTTAGGTGGGAGGTTAGTTCAGTGTTCTTCGTGTTTCACTGTTGCACTCATTACATTTGGGTAATCTGCTGGCAGGTTGCCCTCAGTCGGCCTGATTAACAAAGTCTTAGGTCCTGCGTCGGTTGCTGTCCCTTCTTCCATGACGTCAGGTCGTCAGGGGTATAAAACATGCAGCCAACGCCATTACATCAGTCTTTCTTGCCGTGTTGTGTCCAAAGCAGAAGCAGTTCGCAAGTGCTGTTCGGCCGACTCCTGAAATTTTCGTTTTCGAGTTTCAGAATCAACTTAAAGCTAAGTACCCCGTTGGGGAAACTTTTTCTTGCTCCTTACCGATGTCAGTAAAAGTTAATAATTGCATTACTTGTGGAAAGCAAATACCTCATAAGGATTTTCATTTGTACTGTATTCCTTGCCTAGGCCCTGACCAAGACGTACCTTGCTGTTGGTTTTGTGCTTTATTTAATCAGCGCACTGTCCGTCTTGGGTACATTTTTGCCTCTAAATATTTCGGTTCTCAGTTTAATTATCCAGAAATGATGTTGCTTAGCCATCTGACTACCGGAATTCCAAAAAAACGCAAATAAAAAGACAGAGACAGGCTGTCGAGGTCTGAAACTGCTGACGACGCTTCTCCTAAGCCAGTCGCCAGTTCGCCTGTACTCAGTGAGGTGCTTTCGCAGCCCCTGATACCCGCTACTTCTGACTCGCAGGCCTCTACGGAGACCCATTCGCGAGATGTTTCTCCTGTGGAACCCTCGGATGTCTCTATCTTGGATGGGTCCGGAGCCGCTGTGCAGGCAGTGGCTTCTGAGGGTGTATTCAGGCCTACAGACTTGCATATTAAATGGACTCCACCTTCTATTCTAAGGCCTAAATCTCTATCTATGTCTAAAAAACCGATGCCCAGGCCACATGTTCAGGCCCCTATGCCTAAAAAACGAATTATCAAAATGGCTGAAGATCTTATTACTCTAATCAGGGGTAGTCAACCCCCCCCCCCCCCTTCTAAGAGGCCTAGGACTGAGCTTGATTATGATTCTTCTGATCAGGACACTGTTTCCTCTAATTCCTCCAGTGATCAAGATTTGTCCATACCTACTTTTGAGGATTCTAATGCAGAAGATTCCATTCCCTCTGCTTCTCCCCCCTGAGGACTTTTCCTTTGGGGAAACTTTACATACCTTAAGGGAGCATTTCCATTGGGAAAGTCAGGAATTTTCTGAATCTAAAAAGAGGCTTAGGGATTTCCTTCTACCTCAGCATAGGCCTTTGGCTATACCTCCTGTACTAGACATTGTTGATGTGTTTTTAGAATCCAGTATGACCCCTGATTCCCTGCCTCCAGCTCCCAGGAAACCTGACAGATATTACAGGGTTCCTGAGTCCCACAAGTTCTTTTTCAAAAATCCTGTTGCGGATCCAGAAACCATTTCTCAGGGGCCCAAGGGCATTAAGGCTTCTACTGCTAAAAATCCTACCCCTTCTGATAGAGATTGCAGGGCGCTGGATAAATGGGGTAAAAAGGCTTATACTTCTGCAGCCTTGGCAATCAGGGCTTTAAACTGCCGATTTCATATGCTAAAATATCAACAGCATATTATGGGACTGCTCAAACAGAAAATTATGTTGATTTCTGAATGTGTGGAAAATAAAGATTTACAGGATTTATTGCATTTTGCTGAACAAGTTGGAAAACATACTTTGCACTGTGGTTTTGATTCTTTAGAGGCCTCTTGCAGGGCTGCTGTTGATGCTGTTAATGGATCTGTGCTTAGAAGGCATGCTTGGCTTAAGGAGCAATCTCTGCCTGATCATGTTAAAGCAAAACTGTTGTATGCCCCTTTAAATCAGGACCACCTGTTTGGCAATAAGGCTGAAGAAGTTCTAAAAAAAGAGGGAAGATAAATCTAAATGTATGCAAACTGTAAAAGATTTCTTACAAGTGCAACCTCCAAGATTTAGTAGGCACTGGCCTACTAAGAATTGGTCCTTTCCAGCTCCTTCCAGATCCACTCAAGCCAAACCCAGACACACCAAAAGCACCAGGTTTCAGTCCCAAGGGACTTTCAGAACTAAGCAATGGGGGGCCACCACTTCCAAATCTGGAAATAACAAGACACCCCCCCATGGTAAACGGTCTCAATGACTTTCCTTTAAAATTACCAAGCAGTTACCTTTTAGCCGCCCCTTTGGGGGGAAAGATTGCTCTTCATGCAAACAACTGGGAACTCATAACCCAGGGCAAATGGGTTTTAAATGTAGTGTCCCAGGGATACAGATTTCATTTCCACACATTTCCAACACTAAACGGGTGGCCAGACCTGCCCCCAGATCAGTGGGCAGAGGCTCAGAAACAAGTACTTTCCCTCCTAAACATGGGGGCTATTCAACCAGTACCAGAAGAGGAAAAGGGACAAGGTTTCTATTCCAGGCTTTTCCTGGTACCCAGAAAACACAAGTCATGGTGCCCAACTCTGGACCTGTCTACTCTAAACACATTTCTAGACATTCCAAAATTAAAGATGCTGACTCTTCACCAGTTACTTTCTATGCTAGTCAAAGATGCCTGTTTGGCAACTCCTAGATTTAAAAGAAGCTTACCTGCATATCCCAATCAGGGAATCTTGCAGAAGACACCTGCGCTTCAAAGCAGGCTACTTGCATTATCAGTTCTCTGCACTGCCCTTTGGCTTGTCTACTGCGCCCAGGGTATTCACAAAATGCCTGGCTCCAGTAATTGCATTTTGCAAGCAAAGAAATATTCACATATATCCATACTTGGACGATTGTCTAATTCAGGCAGAAAACCAGGCCATACTTATAAATCATCTGGCGTTTGTAAAAAGGGTTCTAACTTCTCTAGGGTACACCACCATAAATGAAAAGAAATCAGAACTGGTACCCTCTCAGAAGATTACATTCCTGGGTGCAAGCTTGAATACAACTGCCCAGATGGCTTTCCTCACGCCAGAAAAGCAAATTAATTTGGTAACTTATTTCAAACAAGTGGCCAGAAAAACCCTGCTATCTGCAAGACAAATACTGCAAGCCTTGGGGTTTATGGCCTCCTGCATTCTTCTAATTCCATATGCAAGACTGCATATGAGGAAACTTCAATGGTACTTAAAAAGTCTATGGAGTCAACATTGTCACAGCCTGGAAACAGTGATTCCTATCATTCCTTGCCTACACTTGGAGTTCCTATGGTGGGCAGAGGCCTGCCACCAAAACAAGGGGCTGCCATTCACACTACCCCTGTCGCCCAAACTCTAACTACAGACGCATCAGACTATGCATGGGGGGTTCACCTGGCAGGGAAGTGCATTCAGGGCAAATGGAACCCAAATCAAATGCACCTACATATCAATCAAAAAGAAATGTTAGCTGCACAGAATGCTCTGACAGCCTTCAAGGACTATATTCATCCAGGACAACTAATGGTAAAGACAGACAACACCACGGTAATGTGGTACATAAACAAGCAGGGGGGTACACATTCCTACCCCCTCTGCAGACTAGCCATGGCCTTGAGCTACCAGGTGCAACTACAAGCTCAATTCCTGCCAGGAAAACTAAATACACTGGCAGACGGACTAAGCAGAAATCTAATGGACCCACACGAGTGGAAACTGGAACCACAGATTTTCAACATGTTGACAAGCAAATGGGGGAGCCCAGACATAGATCTATTTGCCTCCCCCCAGAACTACCAGTTGGACAAATTTTGCACAAGGACTCCTCACAAAAAAGCCTGGAAAGTGGATGCTGTGTCCTTCCGTTTGGAAAAACCTATCAGTCTATGCCTTTCCCTCTCTGCCTCTGCTCTCCAAAGTTCTGCTAAAAGTCAAACAGGACAAACCAAAAATTATTTTGATTGTTCCAGACTGACCACGCCAACACTGGTACTCACTCCTGCGCAGTGTGTCACAAATATCTCCATGGCACCTTCCGCAGACACCTTCCTTACTGTCTCAGCAGGAGAACCAAATTCTGCACCCTCAGCTCCCAACATTGAACCTTGCAGCATGGCTAATAACTTAAATTCACCCTTAGCATCCCTCAACAAACCTGTGATGGATGTCATCTTGGAGGCGAGAAGACCTAGTACTAGAAAATCTTATGCTGACAAATGGAAAAGATTCTGTTCTTGGAACCAGTCTTTACGGATGAGCACAGCAGCGTCCAATTTACCTCAGATTTTGCAATATTTAACTGAGATGCTTCACAAGGGCCTGTCTCTTTCCTCTATTAAAATCCACGCTTCAGCTATTTCAGCTCACTATAACACAGAACCACCAGCTCAAACAGTATCTCAGAGGGGCAAAGAACTTGAGACCACGCAGGAGAGCTCCTACCCTTGCCTGGGACCTGAACTTTGTTTTGGAAAAGCTCACTTTACCTCCTTTCGAGCCAGCTGCTACTGCAGACTTAAAATTTCTTTCTTGGAAAACAGCCTTCCTCTTATCCTTCTAGCTGAAGTGATTGCTATATGAATTACAGGCCCTTATGGTAGTGGAGGCTTTCATCATCTTTCATGTGGACAGGGTATCTCTGAGGACCAATCCATCGTTCATGCCCAAGGTAGCTTCCAGTGTGGCTCTTAACCAGTCCATTCATTTGCCAACCTTCTATCCCAATCCACAAAACAAAGGGGAACGAATTCAGCATTCCTTGGACATGCACAGACAACTTAGATTCTACTTGGACAAAACTAAATTTCGAAGAAAATCTGAACAATTGCTAGTAGCATTTGCTGCTGGGGCAGAAGGGAAGGCTATTTCAAAACAAACCATTTCTAAATGGATAAGCCATTGGATTAATTTCTGCTACAAGCACCATGGAAAACCTGTCCCCCAGGGGATCAGATCTCATTCTACCAGGGCTGCATCTACTTCTGCAGCCTTTCTCAGAGGTGTCCCTGCCAGGGATATTCTAGAAGCTGCTACCTGGAGTTCAGTACATACTTTCACCAAGCATTACCATTTACCAATTTTATCTAAAGCCAGAGCTGGCTTTGCCAGTGCAGCCTTGCAGGGCCTTATAGCTGGGACTAATGCTGTATAAATCCATCCTCCCAACCATAGCTTTGGGAATCTACCCAAATGTAATGACTGCAACAGTGAAACATGAAAAACATAGTACAGTTGTGTACACTTACCATAAATGCAGATGTTCGAGTGTATTCACTGTTGCAGTCCTGGTTACCCTCCCTCCAGCCCCCTGTTTTTCTCTTACTATACTTCTACTTTTTTTACTATGCTTAAAAGCCTTTTTGGTGTATTTGCTTTTGGTTGGAGGTATATTTTTGTGTTTTTAATTTTAATTTGCTCCCCATTTGGGAGGCACCTGACATCTGGGGCAAGAAAAACTGATTTAATGGCGTCTGCTGCATGTTTTATACCCCTGACGACCCGATGTCATGGAAGAAGCGACAGCAACTGACGCAGGACCCAAGACTTTGTTAATCAGGCCGACTGAGGGCAACCTGCCAGCAGATTACCCAAATGTATTGACTGCAACAATGAATACGCTCTAACATCTACATTTATGGTAAGTCTACACACGTGTACTTTCTGTAGTTCATGCAAGATGCAACCTGGAACACCATCTGGCCCCATTGACGCTGTGTTTTTGGCTTTTGAAAGGGCTGATGTTAACTTGTCAATCTCGCCTTCATTCTTGCTGGATGGGTTCGGAGCCGATCCTCGGCTCCACTGCCACTTACTAAAGCTCGAGAGCTAATTTTACCAGCTCGAGGCAACCCTATATCCCATGATGCAAGGCGAAGACTACCCAGATCTCGTTTGCCGCTTTAAACTGTAGGTGCTTTTTTTACCAGCTCCAGGTAAGTTTCTTCAAATTCAGACTTTTAGTCTCATCCCTTTAGTTTTAGTCACCTTTGTTGTTGTGTGAACTTTTAACGATTAATTTAACCCTATTCCCGTTAGTGTTCCCTATTTTTCTGGTTATTTATCCCTTCCCCTAAGTTAGGCCTTAAGCCTCCCCCTTTCCTAATTTTTTCTGTCAGGGATTCTGTGTGGTGTTTGAGTGTGTTTGTATCCCTGTTTAAATTTTTTATTATTGGATTGGGTGTGTATTGTGTGTGTGTCTGTGTTTCTTTTTGTTACTAGTGTTTCCTCGACACAGCTATGTCGAAGGACACAAAGGTCTCAGGCTTCAAGAAGTGTGACTCGTGCTGTCAGATGATGTCTCTGACAGACGGTCACACTTCTTGTGTTTACTGCCTGGGACCTCTGCACCTGCAGGACTCTTGTGCTATCTGTCATGCCTTCAGCCCAAGAGTCCTGCAGGAGCGCAGAAATAAATTAATATTGAGGGGCTTATTAAAGCCTGAGAGCTCCCCGACTAAGTCGGCTCCGGGGAAGCCCTCGAAACCAGTTAAGCCTTCGGCTTCAAGTCCTAAGCCACTGGTTCTACTTCAGTGTCGAGATATATTAGAAGTTACAGTATCGGCTCCATCCGGCGCCGATGCTGCTAAATCTGGGCACTCAGTGTCGGCTCCGGCTGGAGCCAACGTATCCTCGGCTCCTTCGGCTCCACCTATCTCAAAAAAGAGATCACGATCCCCCTCGTTGGAATCGATATGTTCGGCTCCGAGATCACCCCTGCTCTCGGAGCGGAGCCATCGGAGCCGTTCTTCTCGGTCGTCCAGGTTGTCCGATCACGACCTTGAGAGAGTGGTGAGTAGACTATTAAAGTCTCAGGCACTGGCCCAAATGCTCCATAGCCCGTCTCAACAGACGGTAGCTATCACACATCCACCTAACATTCCTCCTTCGACTCTCTTACAGAGCTCGGAGCCGGAGCTCCTTGGAGCCGTGACTGTTTTGACTTCGGAGCCGATACCACCCCCCCTTTTGGCTCCGTCGTCCTCTGCTCCGATTTCCTCCTTGAGGCCTTCATTGGAGGGATCCGGGCGTCTGGTCTCTCTCGTCTGCTCCGAGGGGGCGAGTGGCATTGGACCCTTGTCCGACCCCGTTCTCCCTCGGAGCTTCGGCGTTGGTGAGCTCAGCCCCGACATCGGCCTCGGAGCCGTCCCTGTCGGTGCGGCCTGGAGTTCCTATCTCTTCGGAGCGGGAGCCTTCTGGCCTCCCTGATGGGGGAGCCTTCGAGGTGATGAGGAGTGTACTAGCCCCTGGTAGTCAACGGACAGCGCCATCAGCACCTCCCACTACAGTGCCTGCTGACGTCTCTTCCCACTCTCTTGCTCCCGGACCCAGAGATCCAACGCCTCAGGTTTCCCCATTGGGAATATCTTCCTCTTCCGAGGCTTCTCCTGATCCGTCAGGTGAACCTCCGCAGAAGAGGACATGTAAGAGGAAACATCTAGACTCCCCGAGTCTATTACATCCGATACTGACTTAGATGAGTCGGAGGGATCCCCAAGGTCCCCTCTGAGGATGTCTCTTTCTCAGACATCCTTGAACTCCTTAAGCAGAGAGGAACTGGCCTTCCTTAATCCTTCCAAGGACGAGTCAGTATACCTGGAGGCGTTGGTCTCGACCCTCCACCTCCTGGGTGTCTCCGCCTTTCGACCCTCTTATGGACGTGGTGGCTCGGAAGGCGTGGATGGCCCCGGATTCGGTGGAACCCATTCCTCGGAGGCCTTCTAAATTCATTACGGCCCCACCTGATAGGCAATATTTGACAAAAGGTGTCCCGTTGATGCCATGGTGGTGGCTGCAGCCACCAAGAAAGAACTAGCTGATCCTTCAGTACCTGTCCATCCTCCTAACAAGGATTCTAGGACTATGGATAGGTATTGCAAGCGGATTTTTTCTTCAGCGACCTTTGCCATGCGATCGCTGAACTACTTGTGTCACTTCACCCGCCTTCAAAGAGATGTTCTTAAAGAGTTGGGAGAAGTTTTACAGGATCCGTCAGCTGCTGGGTCTCAGGATAAGATTAACTCACAGCTAGGAATCCTAAACTCCATTGTTAACTCCTCCATGCGGCTCATTTCATATGCAGCCGATGGAGCAGTAGGGCCGCAGGCACAGGAGTGGCTTTAAGGCGTCAATCCTGGATGCGGCTTTGTAATTTTGCAGATCCTTCAAGGCCCTTCACAAACTCTCCCTTTGATGGCATGACTTTGTTAGGACCTCAAGTGAAAGACACCTTGACTAGATGCGAACAAGATGGCAAGACTTTCTGCCATAGGAGTCCGTTTCTCCACCCCTTCAAGACCTTACCCAAAAGGTCAGAAGGGAGGGAAAATGTGGTTCCGCAAATCTCAAGGAGTCACGCCTGACGCACGAGGTCAGTTTACCCCCAGAGGCAGAGGGGGTAACAGACGCCGCCCTAGAGGCAGAGGGGGTCCGCAGAATCAGGGTAGCAGGGAGCCTCTCTGACAAACCCTTCCAGCATCCCTGAGATGTTGCCCAATTGTCCACCTTCGGAAGCAGTCGGGGGAAGATTATTGCTGTACCCGAAAGTCTGGCTTTCCCTTTCTCAAGACAAATGGGTACAGTCGATCAGATCAGAGGGTTACAAAATTCCCTTTATTCAAACCCCAGTTCAGCAAAAGGGAACCCTTCCAAACGTTCCACCCGGTCTAAGGGAGCTAGCAGTACCAGAGATTTCATAACTGCTAGCAAAAAGAGCCATCCAGCCAGTTCCAGCAGACCAAATAGGATCCGGTATCTACTCAAGGTTCTTTTTAGTACCAAAAAAGACAGGTGACTGGAGACCAATATTGGATCTCAGCAAACTAAACAAGTTTGTAAAGAAAACAAGATTCCGGATGGTCACGCTTCAGTCCATTCTACCCTTTCTGGGCAAGGACAATTGGATGTGCTCGGTAGAACTTCAGGATGCGTACTATCGCATAAAAATTCACAGGCGCTCCAGAAGGTTTCTCCGCTTTCGGCTGGGGACCAGTCACTTCCAATTCAGAGCCCTGCCATTTGGACTCACTACAGCCCCCAGAGTGTTCACCAAATGTATGGCAGCTGTTACGGCTCACCTGAGACGTCAAGGATTCCAGGTGTTTCCATATCTAGACGACTGGCTCCTCACTGCCACCACCAGGCATCAACTTCTCCAAGCCAGAGATTACACCATTCACATTTGCAGAGGGCTAGGGATTTCTATAAATTTCGAAAAATCTGCCTTGTCGCCTTGTCAATCTGTTACTTTTATAGGCGCCAAATTGGACACCGTACAACTTTCAGCAAAGTTAACAGACCAAAGGATCTGGGACATTCAAAATCACGTCCAGGTGATTCTTCTCAGCAACAAAATTCAGGCCAGATTTGCTCTGAAAGTATTGGGTCTTATGGCGGCCGCCATAACACTTCTTCCCCTTGCCCGCTTTTACATGCGTCTTCTACAATGGATGCTGTTCTCCCAATGGTCCTTTCAACAACTTCCCATGCGTCACAGGATCATAATAACTCCAATTTGCAAAAGGCATCTGACCTGGTGGATATCGTCCCCTCAAGTCCATCAGGGCAGACCCTTTGTTCCTCCCGCCCCGGTCGCCACAGTTACATCGGACGCCTCCCTGATCGGGTGGGGGGGGGGGGGCATTATCAGGGCAGGATGGTCCATGGCACTTGGCAACCTTTTGAATGCCACCTGCACATAAATGTCCTGGAGATGAGAGCAGTGCTTTTAACATTGCCAGCCCTCAACGACTCTTCCCCTGGGAACTATTGCAGTCCAAACGGACAATATGTCCGTAGTGTGGTATATCAACAAGCAGGGCGGAACCAAGTCCTATCCACTGTGTCGAGAGGCTCTCAGACTTTGGCAGTGGGCAATCTCTTCTCAGCGGTTTCTGATAGCAACGCATATCCCCGGGAAATCCAACATCATAGCGGACAGGTTGAGCAGAGCTATTCTCATGCCTCACGAGTGGTCTCTCAAACAATCTGTGACGGAAGAGATTTTTCAGAAGTGGGGCCTTCCTTGCTGCGACCTTTTTGCTACACCTTAAAACAGCAAATGCCCCGACGTCTTCTCTCTCTTCCCCCTTCCAGGCCATCCCCCCAGAGACGCTCTAACCCAAGATTGGCCCCGGGGACTTTTTTATGCCTTTCCTCCCTTTCCTCTGATACCACAAATAATTCAGAAAGCAACCGCCTTGAGAGCCAAGTTGATTCTCATTGCCCCTTATTGGCCTCGACAGATATGGTTTCCGTTCCTACATCGTTATCTTTTGGTACAGCCATGGCATCTGGACCCGGTTCCAGATCTTCTGACCCACCAGTCGGGGCAGCTGCACCAATCCATACCTTCTCTCAACCTCACTGCTTGGTTGCTCCGCTTCCATCCCTAGCCAGGCTTCCTATGATTTCTAATCCCGTCCGGGATATCATAGTAGCTTCCCTTAAATCTTCCACCAGAAGGATTTACACTAGTAAATGGCAACGTTTCTCCTTCTGGGCAAAAGCTAGGAATATAGACCCCTATACTGCTCCGATTCATTCGGTCTTGGACTTCCTAGCCGAGATTTTTCATTCAGGATCTTCTTCCTCCACAGTAAAAGTTCAGCTGGCAGCCATTTCAAATTTTCATATAGGCTTGTTGGACCACAACATTATGTCACATAAACTTTGCAAGGCATTCCTTAGAGGTATTTTTTTACTTAAACCTCCGATTAGAGACCCCCCACCACAGTGGGATTTAAATTTAATTTTAACGTCCTTGATTCTTCCCTTTGAACCCAAGGCTGCCTGTTCATTGAAATTTCTTTCTTGGAAGACACTCTTTCTAGTCGCTATTACTTCTGCCAGGAGAGTATCTGAGCTTCATGCCCTCTGCATTCGTCCTCCCTACTTAATCTTCCACAAAGACAGAGTTTCTCTAAGGACTAATCCGTCTTTCTTACCCAAAGTGGCATCGCAGACGAACTTAAATCAATCCATTGATCTTCCAGTTTTTTTCCCAAATTATTCTAATAGAGCGGAACAAAAAATACATTATCTTGATGTTCACCGCCAGCTCAGATATTATCTGGACAGAACCAAGCATTTTAGAAAATCTGATCAACTGTTTTTATCCTGTGCAGAGAACAGGAAAGGCCTTCCATTATCCAAGGTAACTCTATCTAGATGTCTGTCTTCTGTGATTACTTGCATTTATCAGCTCAGAGGTAAAGAGTTGATTTCTAGGCCAAAAGCCCATTCTACCAGAGCTCTAGCTACATCTACAGCTTTTCAGGCTAGACTTCCAATAGACACTATTTGTGCAGCAGCCACATGGGCCTCTCCTCATACCTTTGTTTCACATTACAAATTAGACTTGGCCTCCAGAGACAGAGCAAATTTTGGTTCCACCGTTCTCAAGAGTCTGTTCCATTGAGCCACCCAGGATAGAGGTGCTAGGGACGCGGTCCCATCCAGCAAGAATGAAGGCGAGATTGACAACTTAACATTAAGAAGTTATGTACCTACCATAACGTTCCATGTTAGTTGTCTTCTCTCGCCTTCTTTCTTGCGTCCACCATCCCCTAGCCTGGTCAGACCGAGAAGATTGTGCCTCTTCCCTTAAGAGGCTTAATCCATTTTTCTAGCTAATCAGCTTTCTAGTGTCACTAGTTTAGGTTGATCCTTTTCGGGGGATTATTATTATTATTATTATTATCATTATTACTATTATTACCTCTTCCTCCTCCTCTTCAGTTGGAGGAATGTATTGCATAATTTCCTTAGCTACCAAACGAGATCTGGGTAGTCTTCGCCTTGCATCATGGGATATAGGGTTGCCTCGAGCTGGTAAAATTAGCTCTCGAGCTTTAGTAAGTGGCCGAGTCGGAGCCGAGGATCGGTTCCGAACCCATCCAGCAAGAAAGAAGGCGAGAGAAGACAACTAACATGGAACGTTATGGTAGGTACATAACTTCTTATTTTCACCCGTGCGTCTGTGATTTCCGGGACGCTACACTTTTCCGGTATTTTTGTGGGTTCTTTTGGGGGTGAGAGGGGGGTGAAGTTTGGACTGAATCTATCTGCCAAAATGTTGGCAATGTCAGTAGGTTCAGTATATTTTGTGCTATTTTGCACTAGTTCAGTGCATATCTGCGAGTTGCCACTTAGATTCTTAACTTAGCTAAAGAAGGCTTTGTGTTTATCTTTTGAATCTTTGGCTATTTTTCTTTCGAGGTTATCCTTGGAAGATTTTATGAGGGACCTTAGTTTCTTACTGATCAGGGATGTCTTTCCTTTCTGGGATTTGCTTTTTTTCTGAACTAGTTTCCTCCTTCTATTGTATAGCCTGTTTATGGCAGGGGTCCACCAGACTGGTTTCCTTCTCTTAGAGGAATGAGTCTTGGTTTTGCTAGGGATGGCACGATCCATGCATCCTTGTAGGTGCTCATAGAGTGCATTTGTAAAGGTTTTTGCATCTTGGGCAGGGTTATCCTTTAGCGTTGGGGCTGTGAAACTTACTGCCTATGGTCTTGGGTAAGGTGAAGTTTACTTTAGTTCTTTACTGTGGTTTCCTTAGTTGGGGGTGGTGGTGGGGTGTGGACATCCAGAGTGATTAGTTTATGGCCTGATCTAACCAGTGACTGGTCGCCCATGTTGGTGATGACCAGGTCCAATATGTTTTCACCTCTGGTAGGGGAGTTTACCAGCTGATCCAGGGTGTTTGAGTTGATGAATTCCAGGAAGCGTTGGGCCTGGGAGTTTGTACTCTAGTAGTTTTCCCAGTTAATGGTAGGGTAATTGAAATTGCCCAATATCAGGGTGTTCAGTAGAACCTTCATGTTTTCCAGTGTCTCCAGGAAGGTGGAGTGGTGGTCCTGGGTCATGGAGGGTGATCTGTAGCAGGCCACAATTTGCATTGCAGATTTGTCCGATGTTAGTTGCACATGGATGATCTCAGAGGTATCCTGCTGCGCCACTAACCTGGAGGTGTAGGTATCCTTGATGAATATGGATACAGCCCCTCCTTTTGTGTTTCGGTCTGTGTTCTGTGGCCGAAATGTGTGGTATGAGTTGTAGCCCGGTAGTGCTGGGGTGCTCTCTGGAGCCTTGAAGCAGGTTTCAGTTACTGCACAGATGTCGACGTTCAACATACTGAGGAGTGCTTCGAGCGCTTGCATTTTGAGATTTAAACTCCTGGCGTTGAGTAGTATAACCCTCAGTTTTTTGTTAATTGTGCCGTTTACGGAGGTGGGTTTGACTTTTGAGCCTTGCCTAAAAAAAGGCACTATGGGGGCAGCAAGAGCCTTGGCCAGTATTCGAAAGCCTAGGGGTGACAGTTGCAAGCTGTCTCTTGCGAAGCAACACTGCTTGTCAAGCATGCCGTCCCAGGCTGACAGACACTCGATCCCCTTTGAATGACACCAGAAGCTTAGCCAATTGTTGAAATTGATAATTTTTTTCTTTTTACTGAGGTATCATTCTTGGTGAGGGCAGGATGCTACTCAGGGTCAGGGTCATACCAGCCTGGGCTACATGATCAGAGAGCTCTTCCATGTCTCTTTTCATGTAGTCAGGGAGGTACATCTCAGATCATTCACACCAACATGAACAATTACAGAGTCATATTTGTACTAGTTTTGGAGTGACCTGAGTGTTATGTGGCAGATTC
The DNA here is from genome assembly GCF_019279795.1 of Protopterus annectens. NCBI lineage: Eukaryota > Metazoa > Chordata > Ceratodontiformes > Protopteridae > Protopterus > Protopterus annectens. The sequence goes on along the minus strand of NC_056736.1, from coordinate 267,459,137 downwards.
TGGCTCCCAACAGGCAGCTAACAGTAACCTTCTGCTTGTCCAGCCTAGTAAGTGGGACGTCCGTGTGCTTGACTATAGAGTCACCTATTACTAGTGTGTTAGGTATGTTATTTTGCCTTAAGGGCTGTGATTGTGTGGCACACTGATTTTGTGTTTTATGTGTTGTCTGGTTTGTGGAGTGCAGGTTGTTTGGGTGTCTGCTTTGGAAGTCTCTGATGCTTTTGCAGGTTTTTATTTAGAGCCTGCGAGTATGATTTTGTGTATTTATGTGTATTTTTTGCCAGTGCTGGTTTAGTAGGTCTGTGTGTTGCAGGAGGTGTGGTGCAAGTGTTAACCTTCTCCTCTTGACTCTCTGTTCCAGTCTTGGGTGGTGACAGCTTAGCCTCCAGTTTGGCTGTATAATTGCATCTCTCACATATGTTAGTGTTTTGTAGTAGGAGGAGAGGGTTTTCTGTGTACATGAGGCAATTGTAACATTGCCTCAGGATACCAAGATTCACCAGCTGGACTGGAGAGTACACCTGAAATTGCCCTTTGGTCATGCCTGAGTAGTAGGGTGAGCTGCTTAGTCACTTGGTTGGTGAAGGGTGAATAAAGAGCCTTGCCCTGCTGGGCAATCAAGTGTCAGGGCATATTAGTGCTTGCTATTAGGTTTGAGCAAGTGCTGGGCTGTAGGATGCTTTTTCAGTGATTAGGTTGAGAGTTAGACTAGTTTCAAGGGAAAAACTGAAGAAGAGACTTAGTGGAGCCGGGAATAATTTAACCCTAGCTAACCGGTGCTGCCCGGTGCGCAAAACTGTGCAAACACTGTTTTTATAGCAGGGAAATGAAAGAGAGAGAAATTAGCTCAAAATGGCCAATAAACTACTAACTTCTGGGCTGGAACCACTCCTCCAGGGACAGATAGGCTGCTCAAAGCTCCCCTCTCTCACAGGTGAACAGAGAAACTTCCTTCTATCCAAGTAAGGTATGGGCAACTCAGAAACTTGTAACACAGCCCTGAATTCAGCACTAGCCTGAAAACTGGACTATACTAGCTTAGAAAGGCAAAAAACAAGGAATATTTTTGTTTTTTTTAAAGATAAGGCAAAAACAGTAAAAAATACACTTAAAACAGCTTTAAACGACTACAAGCGATCAGAAAAGGCTATCGCACTTTAGTGTGTAGCCGAAAAACAGTTAAATTATTTAAACTAAAAATGACTTTTTAAAAGTGCAGGCAGTCAAATAAGTACAATATGTGAAAAAAACAAGCTTTTAAATCACAATAAATGCTGGAAAATTGGCGTTTAGGCAGAAACTAGTTAAGTATAGCAAGAAAGTACAGAAAACTGATACTTCATCACTCCAAAGTCTCTCTTCTAAGCTAGAAGGCCTTTATCAGTTTAAGGCTTTCTAGTGCTTCCCAGTAGGTTAGTTACAGAAAAGATGGGAAACAAGCGCAGATGTGGTCTTTTAAACAAGAAAAAGAAAGGTGAATACTCCACGACAATCGAAGCAAACCAGATAATAATCACTTCAAGTAACTATAAATCCACAACTGCATAAAAGGAACAACTTCTTTATTCATGAAAGTAAGCACTTTCACGTCTCCCTGGACGTTTCATCAGACTTAAAACAAACTCCAACATTCAAAGCTGTTTAAATATCACATTGAACATCATAAGAACCAATGGAATGTCTCTCGATAGACATCTGATAAAATGCTATGACGTCCTTAGTTACAATTTTTCTAGAGTTAAAAGTCATATTCTTATAAAAACTTTCATTTATGTATATTTCTCTTAGCTAAGAAAAAATATAATTTCAAAGAATAGTGTACCTAATACAAAAGAAACCTGTATACAAAGTAAAAAGTTTCTATGCATATACATAAAAAATTATAAGAAATAACCAGTGCATCATAAAAGATACATTCATAAAAAGAAGGAAGGGGTATCACTAGAAAAAGAGGAATAATGACACTCGAGTAGAACATAGGTCCAATAGTCAAGGAATGAGAAGAGTAGTCATTCCCTATACGAACAGCAATAGCTCCATAGTAGAAATTAAGAAACATTGGGGAATACTACAGCTAGATGACAGCATAAAAGGACTAGTAGGAGCTCACCCCAGTTTCAGCGATAGAAACACTAAGTCATTGAAAAGATTGCTCTGTTATGAAAAAACACGAAAAAGGAGAGTAATTTCCTCTAGAAAGGGGACTTTTGCATGTCGTAGTTGTAACCAATGTAATTTCATCATGAATACCAATGTTTTTGAACATCCAGATACAGGCAGTAAATATGAGTTTAGCCATTATACTGATTGTAAATCCAGAAATGTGGTTTATTTAGCTCTCTGTAATAAATGTAAATGTTTCTATGTTGGTAAAACAAATAGAACATTAAGGGAGTGGATCAGAGAGCATATTTATGCCATTAATAGAGAGAATGAATGCAGTGCTCTAGCTAACCATGTTTTACATAATGATACGACACATATGTTTAGATTCATTATTTTGGAATATATACATGCTACAGAAAGGTTAGGGAATATTAGCAACTACACGGAAAAAGAGGAAGCTAAATGGATAATTAGGTTATCTGCTGATAAAGGACATGGCTTGAATGATAGATTTACATTAAAGCCATTCCTTCTAGATAAACCTTTGAGGCACTAATAAAAATAAATAATAAAAATGTTTTGACAGTATTGTAAGGCCACATAGGTGTTTTTGACCTCTCTTTGAGATAAGTTTCCATTTGGATAAATCTATGAGGCACTCAACAAGAATGTTTTGATATTATTGTAAGGTTACATAGGTGTTTTTAAACCCCCCCGCTTTTTCTAGCGATACCCCTTCCTTCTTTTTATGAATGTATCTTTTATGATGCACTGGTTATTTCTTATTTTTTATGTATATACATAGAAACGTTTTACTTTGTATACAGGTTTCTTTTGTATCAGGTACACTATTTTTTGAAATTATATTTTTTCTTAGCTAAGAGAAATATACATAAATGAAAGTTTTTATAAGAATATGACTTTTAACTCTAGAAAAATTGTAACTTTAAGGACGTCATAGCATTTTATCAGGTGTCTATTGAGAGACATTCCATTGGTTCTTATTTATTTATTTATTTATTTATTTATATATTTAAAATAAATAAATAAATAATTTTATCAGGTGCCTATTGAGAGACATTCCATTGGTTCTTATGATGTTCAATGTGATATTTAAATAGCTTTGAATGTTGGAGTTTGTTTTAAGTCTGAAGCGTCCAGGGAGACGTGAAAGCGCTTACTTTCATGAATAAAGAAGTCGTTCCTTTTATGCAGTTGTGGATTTATAGTTACTTGAAGTGATTATTATCTGGTTTGCTTCGATTGTCGTGGAGTATTCACCTTTCTTTGTCTCTGAATTTGGTACAGTAACTTTGTTTGGTGATACCTTACCCCTTGGTGTTTTATTTTTGGACATTTCATATTCATTGTTTTTTTTTTACACCAGGGAACATGACCGAAGAAACCAGGTTGATGCTGAATGGAACTATTGTTACTGATACTGAGTCAGTTAGCCTCAAACAGCTACTGTCTATGGATGGTAATCCATTATTAAGGCTATCATATGCTGAGTTAACTAAAGCATCTGTAACACAGAAAGGTCAGACAATACAGATTAATGCTTTGCAGTTAATGAGGAAACTAGAAGATGTTCTAAGCAAAATTAAGAATACTCAATGGCAGAAGAAACATATGGAAGCCTGCATTTCATTTAAAATTGTCCCTAGAGGACTTCATATTTTAAAAATGCCAACCTTTGGTTCTGTTTATCCTGAGCTGCTCTCTAAGTGGCAACAGTTGAACTTAGAAATGAGCTATAGTTACATGAAGCTTCTTATAGAGCAGTACAACATTATAGAGGAAGAGCTTCATAAAGAAGCGCTAGACTTAGAGCAACGGTTAACTTCCATTCTAACACACCAACAAAAAGAAGATTTTTTTTGCAGAATTAGCGACTACTCTAACTGCTTTAGAGAATAGATTGCTCTTGGCTAAGAAAAGAAAATTAGAGAGAGATTGCCTTGATTTCTCGAAGGGGAATGTTTTTTCTTGGCCGAGGGATTCCACTAGACCCAATAATGCGGTGACAACTAACATTACACAATCATTGATTGAGTGTTCCGATTCTTCGGTCCCCTCGACTTCCAGTAATGTGACATCATTTCCATCATATAGAGCTGATGATAAACCGCGAGATGAAGCTCGTTCTTTTAAAGACTCAGTTAATGATTTAAATAATCCATCAGCACAGAATGAGCAAGTCGTACGGAAAAAAACGACACAGGTGGTGGAACAAACACTTCAACAGGGAAATGGTGAAGTAACTGGTCTCCATTTTCCACTACCCTTTCGTGTAACCAGTCGGCAGACATGGAGCCCACAATACAAGGGCAGGAAAAGGAAAACATCGGACAAGCAGTTCGAGTTTCAGAAGAAAACACTGAAACCCATACACAGGACTTGATTGTTAACCTTTCACAGTATGTATTATCTGAATGTGAGAAATCCGTTTTAAATAAGGGACTTTCATTTATGCCTTCACAATGCATAGATGTGAGTGATTTGGTTGTAGATATCAGATGTTTTACTAGAAATGTAGCACTAGGCATGCAATATGGTAATAGTACAGTGAATGAAGATAATCTTTTTAATTTTAGGAAACCATCAACATATGTGCCTAATCTACTTCCATTAATAGAGAGCTCTGAAAAAGCATGCACGAATGACTTGCTTGCGTTGTTTCAAAAGAGTACTAATAAACTGAAACCTGAATTTTTTAATTTAACTAAAGAGGAGAAGTTAGCATTGAATGATTTACAATATAATGCTGATATAGTTATAAAACCAGCAGATAAAGGGGGTGCAACTGTATTATTAGATAGTAGTTATTATAATAATACGGTTACTGAGATGCTATCAGATACTACAACCTATAAGAAGCTTATGATGTCAGAATTGGATAGGATTATTAAAACTGTACATGCAGACCTTTATGATATGCTGATGTGTAATATTATTGATGAGAATTTATATAAATATTTTTTATGGAGAAACCATTGGTACCTATGTTTAGAGGTCTTCTGAAAATACATAAATTGTTAGATAAACCTCCTCTTAGACCCATAGTTTCTGGTAAGGGTTGGTTGACAGAAAGCATGTCAATTTATTTAGAAAAACAGCTGAGACCTGTAGTAGATTCTACAGTTTCTATACTACGTGACACACAACAATTTTTGGAAACTTTAGCACCTTATAATTCTGATTGGAGTCTGATAGACTCTGATTATATGGTGACGCTAGATGTAAAATCACTGTTTACTAGCATACCAAATGAGGTAGGAGTAGATTTTTTGAGATTATATTTACTACAGAAAGGGATGACCAACAGTCAAGTTATGAGGATTACTATGCTATTGGAACTAGTCCTTACACACAATGTTTTTATTTTTAATGGGAATTATTATCTATAGACAACAGGAGTAGCGATGGGCACACCATGTGCCATTTCCTATGCCAACTTGGTGTTGACATATTGGGAATCTACATATATCCTGGAACACCTGCTATATTCGAAATACATTAAATACTACAAGAGGTTTGTAGATGATGTGTTTTTTGGTATGGGGGGTGATTTGGACACTTTGGAAGAGTTTATCACATACATTAATGGTACTACGACCGTCTTGACACTGACCAGTGAGAAATCCCAATTTAGATTGGAATTTCTGGATGTTCTGATACAGAAAGAGAAGGAGGTAATAAATGCAGAGATCTATAGAAAACCATGTAGGAGAAATGCTATCCTGCACAGAGATAGTATGCATCCCCCACACATACACAGGAATATAGTTAGGAATCAAGCTATGCGCTATACCCGTCTAACAAGTAAGGACTCTGTGTATTTTGGTGCAATTGAAGGCATACAGAGAGAGTTTACAGAGAGAGGTTATCATAGGAAGGACCTTGAAGTACTACAAGAGATAGAACGTGATCAAGCTGGTCTACCATATATTAAGAGGAATAATGACACTCGAGTAGAACATAGGTCCAATAGTCAAGGAATGAGAAGAGTAGTCATTCCCTATACGAACAGCAATAGCTCCCTAGTAGAAATTAAGAAACATTGGGGAATACTACAGCTAGATGACAGCATAAAAGGACTAGTAGGAGCTCACCCCAGTTTCAGCGATAGAAACACTAAGTCATTGAAAAGATTGCTCTGTTATGAAAAAACACGAAAAAGGAGAGTAATTTCCTCTAGAAAGGGGACTTTTGCATGTCGTAGTTGTAACCAATTTAATTTCATCATGAATACCAATGTTTTTGAACATCCAGATATAGGCAGTAAATATGAGTTTAGCCATTATGCTGATTGTAAATCCAGAAATGTGGTTTATTTAGCTCTCTGTAATAAATGTAAATGTTTCTATGTTGGTAAAACAAATAGAACATTAAGGGAGTGGATCAGAGAGCATATTTATGCCATTAATAGAGAGAATGAATGCAATGCTCTAGCTAACCATGTTTTACATAATGATACGACACATACGTTTAGATTCATGATTTTGGAATATATACATGCTACAGAAAGGTTAGGGAATATTAGCAACTGCACGGAAAAAGAGGAAGCTAAATGGATAATTAGGTTATCTGCTGATAAAGGACATGGCTTGAATGATAGATTTACATTAAAGCCATTCCTTCTAGATAAACCTTTGAGGCACTAATAAAAATAAATAATAAAAATGTTTTGACTGTATTGTAAGGCCACATAGGTGTTTTTGACCTCTCTTTTTTTTAGATAAGTTTCCATTTGGATAAATCTTTGAGGCACTCAACAAGAATGTTTGATATTATTGTAAGGTTACATAGGTGTTTTTAAACCCCCCCCCTTTTTCTAGCGATACCCCTTCCTTCTTTTTATGAATGTATCTTTTATGATGCACTGGTTATTTCTTATCATTTTTTATGTATATGCATAGAAGCTTTTTACTTTGTATACAGGTTTCTTTTGTATTAGGTACACTATTTTTTGAAATTATATTTTTTCTTAGCTAAGAGAAATATACATAAATGAAAGTTTTTATAAGAATATGACTTTTAACTCTAGAAAAATTGTAACTTTAAGGACGTCATAGCATTTTATCAGATGTCTGTTGAGAGACATTCCATTGGTTCTTATGATGTTCAATGTGATATTTAAATAGCTTTGAATGTTGGAGTTTGTTTTAAGTCTGATGAAGCGTCCAGGGAGACGTGAAAGCGCTTACTTTCATGAATAAAGAAGTCGTTCCTTTTATGCAGTTGTGGATTTATAGTTACTTGAAGTGATTATTATCTGGTTTGCTTCGACTGTCGTGGAGTATTCACCTTTCTTTTTCTCTGAATTTGGTACAGTAACTTAGTTTGGTGATATCTTACCCCTTGGTGTTTTATTTTTGGACATTTTAAACCAGAAAGTTGAAAGAGATGGACAAACTGTCCAAATGGTCAATAAACTACAATTTCTGGGCCAAGAACACCTCCTCTTGTGGTAGACCGGGTACCTAGTGCTTACCACTCCCACTGATAAGCTAGAAGGCTTTCCTCCAACACAGAAAGGCTTGTGGGGGTCAGAAACTTACCAACAGTCCTGGATACAGCAACTCTGTAACCAGACTAGGATAGTTATAGGAAAGGCAGGAAACGGGCGCAAGTGCGGCTTTCAAACCAGAAAGTTGAAAGAGATAGAAAAAACTGCTCAGACAGCCAATAGCTACAATATCTGGGCCAGGGACCACTCCTCTTGTGGTAGATAGGCTACCTAATGCTTACCACTCCCTCTGATCCTAATGCTTACCACTCCCTCTGATAAGCTAGAAGGCTTCTTTCCAACACAGAAAGGCTTGGGGGGCTCAGAAGCTTACAAAGAGTCCTGGATACAGCAAATCTGTTCCTGGACTAGACTAGTAACAGGAAAGGCAGGAAACAAGCGCAAACACAGGCTTTTAAATCAGAAGGTTGAAAGAGATGGAAAAGCTTCCCAAATGGACTATGAACTATAATTTCTGGGCCAGTAACCACTCCTGTGGTAGATAGGTTACCTAGTGCTTACCACTCCCACTGATAAGCTAGAAGGCTTCTCTCTAACACAGAAGGGCTTGGGGGGCTCAGAAGCTTACTAACAGTTCTTGGTACAGCAATTCTGTACCTGGATTACACTAGTTACAGGAAAGATGGGGACCAAACGCAAACATGGGCTTTTAAACCAGAAAGTAGAAAGAGATGGAAATCACTGCCCAAACGGCCAATGAACTACAATTTCTGGGCCAAAACCCACTCTTCCCATGGTAGATAGGCTACCTAGTGCTTTCCACTCCCACTGATAAGCTAGAAGGCTTCCCTCTAACACAGAAAGGCTTGCGGGGCTCAGAAGCTTACCACCAGTCCTGGATACAGCAAATCTGGACTAGATTTAGTTACAGGAAAGGCTGGAAACAAGCAAAAACACAGGCTTTTAAATCAGAAGGTTGAAAGAGGAGGAAAAGCTTCCCAAACGGCCAATAAACTATAATTTCTGGGCCAGAAACCACTCCTCCTGTGGAAGATAGGTTACCTAGTGCTTACCACTCCCACTGATAAGCTAGAAGGCTTCTCTCCAACACAGAAAGGCTTGGGGGGGCTCAGAAGCTTACCAACAGTCCTGGATACAGCAAGTCTGTATCTGGACTAGGCTAGTTAAAGGAAAGGCAGGAAACAAGCTTAGAATTTTTTTTTTTTTTACAGAAAAGCAGCTAAAACAGCAGTAAATACAATTCAAATTGCAGTGCAGGCTAGTACACTTGAGTGTGTAGCAATATTACGGCAAATACAGTTTAAATAAATGCAATTAAATTAACAAATGACTAAAAACAAGTGCAGAAGGCAGTAAATTAGAAGGCTACTAACAAGCAGTAATAAGTGCAGAGTAAGAGCGACTGAACAGATAGCATGCAGAACAGCAACTAAGACAGTTACAGTAAGAGCAGCTGAATAATTATATATATATCTATCTATATATATATATATATATATATATATATATATATATATATAATTTATTTATTTATTTTTTTAGGGAGGACAGGGGTTGTCCTTATGCTCTCTTTGTATACAGTAGGAGTGCCTGAAATCAGAATATGATCTCACTGCACTCAGTTGAGTGAGCAAATGAAATGTGCCCAGAAGGAGTATCCAAATACAAATTTACAAGAGGGGTGGGCAGTTTCAAAGCCACCAACATTAACACCAAAACAAGAACAGGGAGAGTGGGTGGGGAACTAACTGTAGAGACACAGCCACAACTTCAGTTGTGTTAATATTTAGTGATAAACACAAGTAAATAATTTAAATGCAGTACTACACAGAAATTCTAACAAGTACTCTGTAGAGACATGGCCACAACTTCAGTTGAGTTAATATTCAGTGAGAAACACAAATAATTTAAATGCAGTACTATATGAAAAAGAGCAGATAAAAGTGTACTTAAATTCACTTATTCGTCCAGTTGATTTCAGGTAGATCTTAGCCAGCCAAAGCTCAGATATTAAGCAGAAATAACCCAAAATGTACCACTTAGGACAGAATATCAGTAATGAGGTGAAACTACCCCTCACTGCTATCAATGGCTACACAGAAATTCTAACAAGTACTCTGTAGAGACACAGCCACAACTTCAGTTGAGTTAATATTCAGTGAGAAACACAAGTAAATAATTTAAATGCAGTACTATATGAAAAAGAGCAGATAAGTGTACTTAAATTCACTTATATGTCCAGTTGATTTCAGGTAGAGCTTAGCTGGCCAAAGCTCAGCTATTAAGCAGAAATAACCCAAAATGTACCACTTATATAAGGCAGGACAGAATATCATTGATGAGATGAAACTACCCCCCACTGCTATCAATGGCTACACAGAAATTCTAACAAGTACTCTGTAGAGACACGGCCACAACTTCAGTTGAGTTAATATTCAGTGTGAAACACAAATAAATAATTTAAATGCAGTATTATATGAAAAAGAGCAGATAAAAGTGTACTTAAATTCACTTATACGTCCAGTTGATTTCCGGTAGATCTTAGCCGGCCAAAGCTCAGATATTAAACTGTACTTCCCCCAAACTGAGAGTCCAGGGCAATGAAGAGATTTGGGAAGTAGGTCTATGCATCATTGACCTTCTCCATCAAGACTTTGAATTTTTTTGGCACACGTCACTAGGCTTCAGAGGGATCTGGTCAAGGAGCTGTCAGATACCCTGGCGGGAGCAGTAGCTGAAGGGAACCAAGAAAACGTGGTCTTCCAGTTAGCTACCCTGGAGTGTATTTCGAACTCGTCCATGAGGTTCGGTGTGCATGCAGCAGAAGGGACGACCAGGTCAGCAGGATCAGATGTTGAGATTTGACGACCTTCCTGGATGCGCATGTGCAACTTTATGGAATCATTCAAGTTTTCCTTTGTCAGCGCTCCCTTTGACAGATCCTCATTGTTGGGCCCAAAGTTAAGGAAACTCTATCCAGGTGTGAGAAAGATGGAAAGACTCTGTCTGCTGTGGGTGTATGTTTTTCCGCTCCTCAATGATCCTACTACAGGAATCGGAGGAGGGGCAAAGTGTGTTTCCAAGAAGTCCCAGAAGCCTTTCCAGGACACATGTGGTGCAGACTCCTCTTGGGGCAGAAGGTGGAATTTAAAATGGAAGATATCATCCCAGATGCAGGGGTGGTCTGCAGAACCGCGGTTCTAGGGAGTGCTTCTCTGGCCAACCCTACCAGCACTCCTGAAAGGAGGCCCGATTGCTTCCCTTTGGAGGCACTTGGGGGAGGATTCTCCTTACACCAACAGCTTGGTGACGCATAACCAGCGATGCCCGAGTTCTAAGGATAATTTCCAGTAGTTATTTAATCGGCTTCACCCTTTATCCAAGAACCCAAGCAAGACTCCCTGATGTTCCACCCAGTCAGAGGGATCAAGCAGCATTAGAAATACAAAAGCTGCTAGAAAAAGAGTCATCCAAGAAATCTCACCAGACCAATTAGGATCCAGGTTTTACTCAAGGTTCTCTTTACTGCCAAAGAGACTGGACTGGAGACCAATTTTGGATCTCAGCATTCTCAACAGATTTATCCAACAGTCAAAATTGTGGATGGTCACGGTTCAGTCAGTACTTCCTTTCTAGAGGAAAATGATTGGATGTGCTCTGTCAACTTTCAATACGCGTATTACCACATAAAAATGGACAAATGCTCAAGAACGTTTTTCCGCTTCTGGCTAGGAGCCATTCGCTACCAATTCAGAGATCTGCCCTTTGGCCTCACCACATCGCCCAGGGTGTTCAAATGTATGGCAGCAGTGACTGCACATTTGAGGCTGCACAGATTTTGAGTGTTTCCTTGCCTAGATGACTGGCTCCTCACCGCGTCCACCAGGCATTTACTTCAAACAATGGATTTCATTCTGGAAACTATCTCAACAGTTGGGTATTGCAATCAATCCTGTGAAATCTCAACTAATCCCTTCTCAGGATATGGCGTTCATTGGAGCTTGTCTAAACACACTGTCTTGTGTGGCATCTCTACCCCTCCACAGGTTACCGAAAATGCAGTCTCAGGTTCAGCCCATCCTTTGTTCAGCCAAGTTACTGGCTCAGCTAATTCTAAAAGCATTGGGCTCCATGGCGGCAGTGATCACTTTAGTCCCACTAGCAGGATTTCTTATGAGATTCCTTCAATGGCTTCTTGCGAACCAATGGTCAGTTCCAACCCACCCCTTGAATTACCCAGATTTTATAACCAGCCGATGCAAAGATGATCTATCCTGGTGGATGCAGTCAAGAAATTCTTCTGGAAACATCCCGTTGTTCCTCCTCAACCCAAGGCCATAGTGACCATGGATGCTTTCCAGATGGGGTGTGGGGGGGGGGGGGCATTATTTGGGGAAGACAGTCCAAGGCACTTGGTCCCCTTCTGAGGCCAATCTGCATATCAGTGTCCTGGAGTTGAGGGCAGTGCTGCTAGCATTGCAAGCATTTCACTCTGCCTTACCTCAAAGGATGATAGTGATTCAGTCACACAATATGTCTGTAGTTTGGTACATCAACAAACAAGGGGGAACCAAGTCCTACCTGCTGTGTCAAGAAGCTCTTTGAGAGTGGCAATGGCCCATAATTTCCACTCACTTTCAGACAGCAATGCACATCCTGGGGAGTTCAAATGTGATTGCGGACAAACTGAGCAGATGCATCCTCATGAGTGGTCTCTAAATTCCAGAGTGGAGAAGAAAATCTTGGAGTTAGCCTTGCTGCGACCTGTTTGCTTCACCCCTGAACAACAAGTGCAGAAGCTATTCTGTCCTAATTCCCCCTCAAGGGGAGTCCCAGAGAGACACTCTTCTCCTCCATTGGCTTGAATCTCCTTTATGCCTTTCCCCCATTCCCTCTGATCCTGCTTTTCCTCAAGAAAGCAGCTCAGTTGAGAAGCAAAATAATCCTCATTGCACCTTACTGGCCTTGACAAATACTGTTTTGCTTCCTATGGCTTCATCTATTTTGCCGCTTGTGGATTCTGGACCTTCTGTTCCATCCCCAGGGACTAGTGCATCCCAATCTACAGATTGTCAAGCTGACTGCTTGGTTTTTCCAGTTCTGTTAGTCGCCAGGCATAATGACATTCCGTCTCCTGTATGACCCATTTTGTTGGCATCCCATAAACCATCCACCAGTTATCTATACCATAGTAAATGGAAGAGATTTTCTATCTGGACTTGTGATAATGGTTTTGATCCTTTTTCAACTCCAGTTGAAAAAGTTCTAGAGTTTCTAGCTACCATTTTTGGTAAAGGGGCTTCTGCTTCCACAATTAAGGTAATCTTGGCAGCTATTTCAAACTTCCGTAATGGTTTCACTGATCAGCCCTTAATCTCTCACAGACTTTGTAAGGTTTTTCTTAAGGGTAACATTTGTTTAAAGCCCCCATTCAGGGATCCTGGGATTTAATGCTTGTCTTGCAGTCACTTACATTACCCCCTTTGAACCTACAGCTACCTGTGACTTAAAGTTTCTGTCTTGGAAAATGCTTCTTCTGATAGCTGTCACTTCTGCGAGATGAGTTTCCTAATTACAAGCTCTATGTTTTAAGCCCCCTTATCTAGTTTTCCACAAAGACAGTGCCACTTAGAACTAACCCGTCCTTTCTTCCTCAAGTGGTTTCAGAGGCCAATATCAATCAGTTTGTAGATTTGCCTGTATTCTTCCCAAATTCGTCTAATAAGGGCGAATATTGCTTACACCTTTTGGATGTGCATAGGCAGTTATGTTTTTACTTGGACAGAGCTAAGCAATTAAGACAATCAGAACAGTTATTTGTCTTTCTTGCAGGCGCAACCTTGGGCAAAGCTGTCTCTAACGTTACTCTGTCTAGATGGTTAAGAGATTGCATTTCCTTTATTTACACGAAAAAGAATCTAAGAATTCCTATGCCATTGAAGGCACATTCCACCAGATGTATGGTGACTTCAGTTGTTTTTCATTGTAAAGCTTCTATGTCCGAAAGTTGCGCAGCTAAAACATGGTCTACCCCACATACTTTTATCACTTATTAGAAATTGTATATGGTCTCCAGGGGGCGAGCCTCCTTTGGTTCTATGGTTCTCAGAAATGTTCTTCCATAGGGCCACGCATGATCTAAGGTAACTGAGCACTGTGTTCCAGAAGTCAAGAATAGATGAAGATTGACAACATCAGATAAATATGTTATGTCTTACCATAACATTCCATCTGTGTTGTCGATCTTCATCTATTCTTGTGTTGCACCTCACCTGCCCTTTCCTATAGAATCCTGGTGGAGTGATTTGCTACCTTGGGATTCCTTGTTAGGATGCAACTTGGACATGGCTTCTGACTTGGTGTCACGGTATTGTTCTGTAAGTCTGCAAACTCGATCTGAGGTAAGATAGAGAGGGGCGTTGTGAGTAGACTGTTAGCTCGACAGAGTTTTGGCTGACGCGAGCTATATAATGGCCGGATCAGTTCCAAGGATCGGAAGTGTACACAGAAGTCAAGAATAGATGAAGACTGACAACACAGATGGAACGTTATGGTAAGAGATAACTTCTTATCCTGACAAGTGTTTAGCATACTGGCTGTTTACTACATTTCTGTATGTATATCTGGGGTGCATTGCTAGTAGAGTGACCATAACAAGTGGCCTGAACATCCTTCCTGTAAATCATGGTATCAAATTTCTTATGGCTTACTGTAACACTAATATGTAGGAAATTTGTTTTCTCCTTGAAGAATTCAAGTAAAAAACAAGGATGTTGGTAGTATTTTGGTAAGTAAGAAACAAATTCATGAAGACTGTCAATATCACCTGTACAAATAAGGAAAATATCATCCAAAAAGTTAAAGTATACAAGGTTCCCATTTTTAAAACTTGATATCATATCATTAGAAAAGGTATATTCTTCTTCCTATTTTGAGAGAACCAAGTTTGCATAAGTGTTAGCAGCTGGGGTGCCTATGGCTACACTCAGTTGCTGTTGAAACAGTTCCTTATTGAACAGAAAAACATTATTACTTGATACCACATCTAGCATAGAACATATCATTTCTACCTTGCTAGCTGAAAAATCACTGTGTGAGCATAAATATTGTTTTGTTGATTTCAAGCCAGATTCATTGGATATGACTGTGAATAAAAAAATTATATCCATAGTAGCTAAAATAAGTTCTTGATGTTGGTTATTCTGTGACCAGTTAATAAGGCTGCTAAGAAAATCATTTATATTACTTATAAAGCTCTTACTACAACATAACAAAGGACTAAGCTGATTTTTCCAAATATTTGGATAAAGCAGTAGTAATCCATCTGTTACCGCAGTCAGTCTCATAGGCGGCAAAGTTCCTATACTGATCACACTACAAACCACTCAACTCACCCTATTAGAACAATGCTACAAGATTTGCTACTACCACTACAGTTCCCACCACTGTCATGCCGTTAAGCAATTAAGGTACCACCTAACCTGCTCACAACTAGTCACAACCCATAAACTAATTTTTTAACCAAACATGTGCCCTAGCCTAAAAAAAATATTTCCCAGCTCTACGACCCCTGGCAAACTACTGTTCTCAGCTGATAAAATGTTAATTACAGTAACCAAATCAAACAGTACTGCAGGTAACTATCTGTACTCTTCCTATCCTCCTAATTTTAGCTGACACCAAAAATTAAATATCTTTCATCCCTTTATTTTTTGGCTCTGCTATTTCTTCTTTTCTTATAAATCTGCCAAAAATATCACCACTATAAAACTCCAAATTCTCATAGGTTGATACTGGGCTATCTGCCCTAGGGCATTTATAAGCCTATCCAGAGTGTGTTTGGCTTTCGCCACCCTTTTAGATTAGTTGACTGTGCCTCTGTATAGTAGGTCACAGAAGATAGCCCCTTTAAGGTTAGTTTACTGTGCCTCTGTCTAGTAGGGACACAGAAGAGATCCCAGGGGTAAACCTACGATCTCCCATCCACTCGTCAAGATTTCTCTTGAAGAGGGTCATTGAGGGGCTCCACCTAACATGGATTGGGATTTTGTTCCAGAGTGAGGGGAGCCTCTGGGATATGAATCTGTCCCTCCAGCATGTCCTATTTATTTCTGTGCTGAGGTTTAAGTCTCTGGAGCGTGTAGCTCTAAGGGATTTGGATTTCCTGAGGTGGAGCATGTCCATTAATTCTGGGTTGGACATGGCTTTATACATCAGGCACAGATCGCCTCTGAGAAGGTGGTAATCAACTGAGTAGAGCTGGAGTTTCTTTAGTCTAACTGCGTAGGGCATCTGTTTGAGTCCCTTGATCCTCTTGGTGAGGTACTTTTAGGGTCTTTCCAGTTGCTGCAGGTGTTGCATAAGGTACATCCCAAATGGGGCATTGTATTCAATTATGGGCCTGAAGAGTGATGAGTAGAGGGGCACAATGACCTCTCTTGATCTGGATGTGAACCCTTTCGTGATAAGGTGGGCTATATAGAAGGTCTTTCTAACCACTTTGGCAACGTGATTGTCAAAGGATAGATTGCTATCTACTTGGGTCCCCAAATTCCTAATTACTTCTTCCGTACTTAATGGATTACCACCTATGTGGTAATTTGTGGGCACATAGTTTTTCCCAAAGGGGATGGCTATGCACTTTTTGACATTTAGCTTTAGGCCATGGCTCTGGCACCAGTTATCCGTCTCTGTGAGACCCTTTTGGAGGATGCTTGTGTCAGTCAGAGCGTCGATTATGGCACCCAGTTTGCAGTCATCTGCGAACTTGGTCAGCCATAGTCCTTCCGTGTTAGCCTGTACCTCAGAGAAATATATACCGAACTAGAGAGGTCCCAGGACTGAGCCTTGTGGGATGCCACTTGTAACTGGTTTAGAGTCTGACATGGCACCTGCAATTCTGACCATGTGGGTTCTATCCCTGAGCCAGTTTGCAACCCATCTTGTGACATAGGGGTTGATATTTAAGCTGGAGAGTTTATTTATGATGCCCGAGTGGGGTATTATGTCAAAGGCTTTTGCGAGGTCCAGGTAGGCTGTGTGGACTACCTTCCCTTCATCTGTGGCCTTGATGACTGTTTCAAAGAAGTCGACCAGGTTCAAGAGGCAAGATCTGCCCTTAACAAAGCTGAATTGGGTAGGATCCAGTGTTTGGAGGTTCCCAATGTCTACAGAGTTCCATAGCTTTGCAGACCAGGCTAGTCAGGCTTATAGGGCGATAATTTCCGGGGTCCGTTGTGGCACCACCTTTGTGGAGTGGGACCACTGTTGCTGTATGCCATTCCTTGGGTACATATCCTGTAGTAAGGCTGAGATTGAACAGTGACTTTATGTGAGGGTTCAGCTCTTTTTGGAGCTCGTGTAAGACGCAGCCCGGGATACCGTCAGGTCCCATTGATGCTGTGTTTTTTGCTTTGGAGAGGGCAGATCTCACCAGTGCATTTGTGATGTCAGGGAAGCTACACTCTGTTGGGATAGACATTTGCTGTTTTGGGAGGGAAGGGGGGAGAAGTTTGCACTGAACCTGTCTGCCAGGATGTTGGTAATGTCTGTGGGTTCAGTGTATTTTTTGTCATTTTGCACTAACTCAGAGCATATCTGGGAGTTGCCACCCAGGTTCCTGACATAACTAAAGAAGGCCTTGTGATTATCTTTAGCGTCTTGTGCAATTTTTCTTTCGAAGCTGGCCTTAGATGATTTTATGAGGGATCGTAGTTTCTTGCTAGTACTGATTAGAGATGCCTTCCCTTTTTGGGATTTTGCTCTATCATGCAGTAGCTTCCTCCTTCTGTTGTATAGCTTATTTATGGCTGTGGTCCACCAGATAGGTCTCCTGCCTTTGGAGGAGTGAGTCTTGGTTTTATTTGGGATAGCACGATCCATGCATTCCTGTAGGTGTCCATAGAATGCGTTTGTAAAGGATTCTCCGGTTTGGGCCGTATTTTCCCTTGGTCCGGGGGCTTTGAAGGATTCCACCTCGGTTTTGAGAAATGTGAAGTTTGCTTTTGAGAAGTTCTTCACTGTGGTCCAGTGAGATTAATTTATGGTCATATCTTACCAATGAGGGGTATACCTCTGGTATGGAACATAGTCCCCATGTTGGTGATGATCAGGTCCAATATGTTTTCCCCTCTTGTGGGAGTGGTGACCAGTTGTTCCATAGCATTTGAGTTTATAAATTCTAGGAACCGTTGGGCGAGGGTGTTGGGGCTTGTAGTGCTCCCAGTCTATGTTTGGGTAGTTGAAGTCACCCAATATAATGGTGTTTGGAGAGACCTTCATATTCTCCATTGTTCTCAGGAAAGCCGAGTGGGGTTCCTGAGTTTGGGATGGTGGTCTGTAGCAGGCTACAAACTGAAAGGCAGTTTTGCCCACTGTTAGTTCACATGGATGGTCTCCGATGCTTCGTGCAGTGCCACTAACCTGGAGGTGTGGGTATCTTTGATGAATATGGATACTCCCCCCTCCTTTTGTGGTTCGGTCTGAGTTTTGGGGCCGAAAAGCATGGTCTCTTGCCTATTTCTTGCTCACTCTTTGCTTTTCAGAACATGTTATCTCACTCTATTATTGTTAAAACTTTGCTGTATGTCTGTTTAAAATTCTTGCAATATTGTATGCTCAACGTTCTCTTGTTTAATACTGTAATTTCTTTGTATTTATCATAAGATCTCATTGTTGTTTTATATATGCTCTGCTTAATATCATGTTTATAGTTTTGTACTGTTGAAGATTTTCTCCCCAGTCCTCTGCTGAAAAGGCTTAGGTTTCCTGCCCATTAGGAGCATCCCAGTAGACTAATAATAAAGTATAATACCTTCCTTTCTTGGCTTTGTAAGTTGTGGTTGTTTTATTAGTGTGGAATTCCTGGGTGTAGTGAGGGGCCCCGTTATCGGGTGGCAAAATGATAAACATTTTCTGTACCTCAGGAGCATGCACTGTGGCTGTACTTAAGTTGAACAGTCTTCGGAGGTGTTCAGAAAGGGAGTACTTAGTGCTGTTGAATAAGCAACAAAGTATGTTATTGAGGCCCATAGGGGTGGTATGTTTTGCTTAAGTGCAATTGGGACATGCTTTGTAATACTCTTGGAGGGGAAGAAGGCACTTGGGGTATTTTATAAAATGTCAATGACTTTTTCTAGTGTGATACTGGCAGTAAGGCTATTGTAGCAGTGATCAGTATGATGAACATTTTGCTTTTATGTGGGGGCTTTGCCCCCTGCACCACCTTTCTAATCTTTGCTAACCCTAACCCTAGCCCTGGCCCTTACTTTCGGGCTCATCTTCCCTCTCTCTATTGGCATGAACTCTCTGAAGGGCTGAGCACCCAAACCTGTCTTTAGTCAGCTCAGCACAAGCTGACAGTTTGGGTGAATGGAAGGTGTCCTGAAGCTTTGAAACTTTGCCAACTATTGTATTCTTGGCAGGATATAACCCGTATAACTTAGGTACTGCAGTAGTGGTCATTTGAACATCTACTGTTATGATGAGTTGCGTTTATATCATGTTATTGAAAGATGAAAATAACAAATGCTATTTTATCGAACCTAAAATATCTAAACCACATAATATCGAACATTCAGAAGTGCGAATTTTTTCCTTGGGGAAAAAATTCTCTATTCCAAAACACATACACACAACACAAGCACACCTAAAACACATTAATACACACACATACTCTTATAATCCTACAACTAACCCTACACTAAACTATATACATACACTACTATCTATCCACTTACCTTAACCCAACCCCTAACCCTAAGGTCCGTCACTATCGCACACTCACCTAACCCGCGCCCTAACCCTAACTCACTTAACCTGCCCTAAAGCTAATTCATCTAACCCGCGCCCTAACCCTAACTCACCTAATCCACGCCCAAACCCTAACAACCACACAATCACACACTTACCTGAACCCGACCAGTAAATCTCCACCACAGAGCTGAAAATAGTGAAGCCACAGAACCAGCCAACCGAATTCTTTCCCTAGGAAAGAATTCGGTGTTCTGCAGCTTCGCTATTTTTAGCATTCCATTAAAACAGATCGATATTAGAACATTCAAAGTTTTAAAACTTCGATGTTCTGATAATGACCCGATGAGTTTACTTACAGCTATACTTTCTATCAGTGTTATGGGACCTTAAAAAATTCAGGATTTGATTAAAAAAAGTTTTGTCAGTTGATGAACAACTATATATGAACATGAGGGAGTTGACTTCGTCTGCATCAAGCATTCATTTCTCCATTTGTAATGTGAGTGTTTCATCGGTTATTTGATTAGTATAATCAGTCAATCCCTTTCATACTTAAAGAGAAGAAAACTACTCACAATGCACGCACAGAAACACTACATTTGTATAAATGACACCCATAAAAAACAAATTTAACAGCACTGATATAAAATAAATGAAAAATCACTGGTCAGTGCTGGAGCTAGACATTCGGAAAGTGGCATAGCCTGGAGAACTAACTCAGTTCTAAGTATCAACACTTACAAGATTAAACAAATTAAATTGGATAAACTATAAAATATCAACATATACCTGAACATAACTTACTACAGTACTAAAATAATATCAAATGGATAATTGGTCCTATTAGGAAAAAAATAAAATTTGCTTCAGAACTACAGTAGAAAAGCTTGCACAAGACTATGCATTATTCATGTTGAATTGATTTGTATTAAAGTTCTCTTCAGTTGAGGACTTAGTTATACTTATGTTAAAACAGACTGAAACATTTTAAATGTAATTAAAAAATAAAAAAGATGGAGTGTGTGGGAGTCTAGTTACTAAGACCACTGATCACAGAAATTGTTCCCTAAACATGCAGTTTATGATGAAGTCGTCTGTTGTGGGACCATAGGAACAATATTAGGCAAGGGATCAGGAAAACAGTAAGATTCCTAGCTATATACACCTTTAAATAGGCACACTTAAAAATTCATGCCTTCCTTTTCAAGCACTTAATACTGCTTACCTCCTAAGTTGTGTAGGACTGTACATGACAGTCCTGGTATAAATTTGTGCCTACCCATCTAGTCATCAGAACTAACCTTATTTAGTCAAAGTAGTACTTTATTTGATCTATAGCTGCAACTTGTTCCATAGCAACCTACTGAGTATAATGAACATGATTTAAGGCCTTTGACTGGTAAGATATCTTTTGAGTCTTTCTGGTTGAGCAATTTACTTTTATATATGTCGAAGGGGGTGTTGTATTCATTTCCAAGTCTAATAAAGGAAGAGCACAGTGGCAGGATGACTTCATTTGGATCTTAAAGACTTTCCCTTGGAAATCAACTGGGCAGAATAGAAGGATTTCCTGACTATGGTAGAAACTTGCTGATTGAATAAAAGAGAATTATACACAAGGTCTCTTGCGACTGTGTCTGTCTAAAAGTGAGTACCATTTAAAATCTGTAAAGTTGGAATATATTTTTTACAAAATGCTGCTATGCTGTACTTTTTGAATTTAACTTGAGAGACCATTTTCAATGCACTGGGTTTGTGTATTTTTACTGCCCTTGCTGTAGTGGTTTTAGTATAATTGAATAAGTGGATAACCATGCCCAGCTTGCTTTCATTAGAAACTGTGTTCAACCACACCTGTGGGATATTGGATTGGATGTCTGCAAAAATAAAAGCCAAACAGAAGAGGTCCCAACAGTGATCCCCCTCATGCCCCATTAGTTAAAAACCTACTTTCAGTTAGGGTACCAACAACTTTTACTGTGTATGATCTTTTGGACAGCCAGACTGCAATCCAGCAGACAACACAGGGGTTTACATTAATTTTTTTCTAATTTTTTTTTAACAATACGAGAATGGGGGGGGGTGTAGATCATTGTGTTTATACAGCTTTAAGAAACTTTCTAGGAGCTTGCACAAGTGTATAAATACTGAGAATATGTGAGTCTGACTGCCATTTTGTAGTAAGCTGTTGAGTTGTAAGCATATGTCTGTGTAGTCTGTCAGTTAATCACTTTGTTTATATTTTGTAATGCTGCTATCCATCCTGATGTGTTTCTATGCAATAAAGCATATAAACGATCAACCCTGCTTGTTCATCATCTATACTAGAGAGGGACGAGCGACACGGTGACAGAAGTGGCATGTCTAAAAAGGGCATGGTGCCAGAATGGGATCCAGACTCTTCAGTTCAAGACTGAGAGGCACTCAGTTAACAATGGAGGAATATAAAGGAGTGAATCCTCCCTACTGCACGCATAACTCGCAAAACAGGTCAGAAATGAATTTCAGGTATTAAAACTTGCTCAAACTATTTCTTATTTGCAATGTATGAAATGAGGCATTCAGAATACTCTGAATTTCAATTGCGATATATTAATAGAAATATTCGTAGTAACTATGGAAAGTGTTTGAAATGGTCCAAATCTCATAAAATCAATAAAATAAGGAAAACAACTGCATTTTTGACCTAAGCACTACTTTTTCACATTAATCAAAGCTATTCGAGTTGTCTGAAGTGTATGAAGTGTTCACATGTTTGTATAGTATTACAGTACAGTTATTCACCAGATATAGCCATTTCAAAGCATATTTTGCAAAGTAAAGTATTTTGAAGATTTATTGTGCATTTGAATGTTATGACAGACATATAAAGCAGCTTGTTCATATATAATTACAAGGGGAATATTTTTCAGTGTGTTTGGGCATAATTTGTTGGCATGGCAGACCGATTTCGAAAGCCTACTCTACTTGTGTTTGATAATAATATTGCAGAGAACTGGAGAGTGATTGAGCCAGAATATGATATTTTCATACCGGCTGCATTTTCTGATAACGATGACTGTACAAAGGCATTCACTCTGCTTAATTTAGCTTGTTCAAAAGCCATAGAAAGGGGGTGTTCATTTGTGTATGCACCTGGTCATAGCAGCACACGCACCAGTCAGGATATTGTTCCCCTTAACAACCCTGACTACGCAAGTGAGGTACTATAATTCCTGTGTCTCATGCCATTTTTCTCTTCATTTAAAAAAAAAAACTGTTGGTGCTTGCAGTACCAGTCTGCGGCAGTAAGACCATTCTGTGTTTATCTTAAACTGTTTAAAAATATTTGTGTTAAATGCTAATTTACAAGCAATGTACTTATGATTGAGAGAATTGCCTGCTTATTACAAGATTGTATAAGAAGCTGTGTTATGCTAAATCCACAAGAAGTGACTAAGCTCACAAACTGTTATTTTGTAGAATACAGTGGTAGGGTAGCAATGTAATCTTATGCAAGACAAACACGAACAAGGATACATTTATGCTGTTGGGTAGTTGGACTGTTTTTAAGTAATAATCAAGGAAAACGCCTAGAGTGTAATACCCAGTTAGTAGCCGATAGAGATAAGCGTACTCTATCAGTGTAGAAAAGTCGGAGGCAAGTTTTATAGTGACTGGTTCAATTGCTGTGTTCTGATTAACTAACACTGTTAAAAGGGTGTATACTGTTTGATATTTGAAACATTTAGCAATGAATGGTGAAACGTGCATGTTAGTAACTTGCTCATAACCTGGACGCATACTTTGTTGTTGGAGTACTGCATCAAATTGTTTCTATAGTGTATACTTTGTAGGTGGCTAAAGTGCTTGTACACTGCCCTAATCTAGACCTATATTTTTTATTCTCCTTCCTAGGAACTCTACTCTATTCTTTTACCCACCTCAGCCCACCCCCTATGAAAGGCTTGCAGTGCTAGAAGGCTGCTGCTTATAAAGTCCTGAAACCCTCTAGCAGTCCAAATATTTTGTCTGAATAATTTCTGATACTGAAAAGGAAACAAGGTTATTATTTTTGCAGTTATCCTTTCAAGGCTGAGACATAGTACTGTAGTGTAAATCTCAGGAACCTGCAGCACTGGCAATATCACAGTAGGCTTCCCCAAGAGTCCAGCAATTGTAATCTAAAGGGAGAAATAAAACGAAAGTGTAAAGAAACCTATAATTTTAACTCTTACCTAATCATGCTGTATGCCTGTTCTGCCCTGAACAGTACATACAGATTGTCTGCAGTCTGGCTGTGCCCTGTTCTGTTCGCCTCGCTCCGCTTGGTTCACTCTGCTCCCCTACCCTGCCCCCATTTCCCACCCGCCCTCACTATACCTACATTTATTCTAACCTCGCGTCATCTGACTATCCCCTGCACCTATCAGCTACCTCATAGTAATTACCCTAACCACGCCCCCTAACTCCCTACCAAATAGACACACAGTAGCAAGCTGCCACACCTCTACACCTGTCCTTATACCTGAACCACAGTACTGTTAATACCCAAGCACCACTCCCACATTAAAATGCAAGTCGTACTATAATTTCTCTTGCTAACTCTCACAACCCTTGCCTACATCACATCCATACATACTAACACACCACTAGACAACACTACCTATCATATAACACATATTACCACACAAAAGCTCATATACATTTCCCTATCTGTTTCACATTATTTAATCACAGATGTATACCACACATATATAAGACCTACCTAACAGGATCCTACATTAGAAAAATAGCATCCAAATCCTCCACAGGAATAGCACACACAATTAAACATACAGTATTTACTAGCAAAAGGCTTCTTATCTCAGGAGACATGCACCCAAACCCAGGACCATGCAATACCATACTTTCAAACAAACATAAATCTGACCTACTGATCATTAATATCAACACCAGGAGCATCTCTAATAAACTCCCTGACCTACATGCATTCGTAACCCACTACTCTCCTGACATACTGACCATAACAGAGACCTGGCTAAAACCTAGCACATAAAATGAAGAAATCCTCCCTCCAGGATATAATATCCTAAGACTAGATAGAACAGGTAGGAAGGAAGGTGGAGTAGCAATTCTTTTTAAAAATACACTCAACCACCAACCTGTACAAACCCTTCTACCTAAATTTCATAATGCCAAAACCTTAGGCTCAGTCCTAGCTATAAACAACACATAAAAATTAACATTCTTTGCAGTTTTAACACTCCAGGAAACAACTCCCCCATAATCGAGGAAATCTTACAGTTGGCTAGAGATAACCTTCCACAAGAAACTATCCTACTAGGTGACCTAAATACTGACTGGCAAGCCTGTAACTCTAATAACCCCACTAACCATATTAACCTGTTTGGATTTGCTCAACTCATTCAAGAACCCGCTAGAGTAGACAAAAAATCCCTGAAACAATCTATTCTTGATTGGAGACTAGTGAACTGCCCCAAACAAAACTACCAGACAGGCTGTTTACCAGATGGGCTTAGTGACCACCACCCTACATTCCTCTTATGGAAACATACCAATATGCCCAAGCCCATAGTTTATAGACAAATCAGAGATGACTGCAAACTAAACCCACAGAATCTTAACACTATATTAAATCAATACAACTAGGAATCACTACGAACCCCAGGATTAGACCAAGCTGTAGACTACTATAACAGTACATTTACAATGTCCTTAATACAGTCACTTCCATCAGGAAAATTAGAGCCAAGGCAAACTGTACAACATGGCTAAGTAGGGACACAAGAGCCCTGCTAAAGTCCAGAGACAAGGCCTGGAAAAAATGGAAGAAGGACAATTCTAACCAAACTAAACAACATTAAAAAAAAATTAGGAATCCGGCTAAAAAAATAAACAAAACTTGATAAACAGAACTATTTCCCAAGTGCCCAAAACAAACATTCAAAAGATCCCCCAAAATTTTGGTGAACCATCAACTCCCTATTTAATAGGTACCACTCCTACTCCCACCTCCTCCAATAATAGCAAAAACATAGCCTCCCAATTTAATCATTACTTTATAGACTCCATCCAGACATTATCCACCCAATTATCCAGAAATAACTCTTCTTTTATCTGTACCAAAAGTCCAGATAACATGCCCCCTTTACTCTCTCACCTGTTCCCACCTCTACAATTAAAAAACTCCTGCTAAAACTGAAACCTACCACCCTTGCAGCTGACAGTATACCTGCTAACTTTCTAAAAAGAGCCACTGAATCCTTATCTTAACCTGTTTCAGTTCTTATCAACCGATCTATACAGGAAGCCTATGCTCCTCAACTGTGGAAAGTTTCATATATCATTCCACTCCATAAAGGGGGCAACTCCTATGACTTCTCAAGTTATCGCCGCATAGCCATTCTGTCTCGCTTATCTAAGCTTCTTGAGAAATGTATTCACTCTCAGGTTATGCAATTCCTGAACACACACAATCTCCTCTCCACCACACAACATGGCTTTCACCCATACCACAGCACAACTACTGCTCTTCTCTCTTTTACCAGTCTAGTTAACCAACACAGAAATGACAATAATTTTGTATCTGCTATTTTCTTAGATCTCTCCAAAGCTTTCGACATGATCTCACACCCAGTACTATTAGATTCTCTAGCCTCACTATCATTTGCCCCCTCTGCTATCTCCTGGTTCAAAAATTACGTATCGGACAGACAGCAATCTGTTCAATGGTAAGGTGTGCTATCTCCTCTACTTCCAACTACAATAGGCGTACCACAAGGCTCAATTTTGGGCCCACTTCTTTTCTCTATTTTTATAAGCAATCTACATACCTCCACCCAGCAAGCCACACTTGTACAGTATGCAGATGACTTGACAATTATCTGCTCAGCCCCATCCCTTACCACCCTACAACAGCTCACCCAAGAATCCTGTAGCTCTGTGGAAAGATGGATTACTGATATTCAACTTATCCTACACCCCAACAAGACTAAATTACTCTTGTTCACACCTAATAAATCTAAAGCTACTCCCCTTTCCTTCTCTATCACTTCCAAAAATGGCACTGTCATCTCTCCTTCTGCCCATACTAAACTTCTCAGTGTAGAAATAGACAGACATCTTTTCTTTGATGTCCATATTGCTCAAACCATCAAAAAGGTACACAAAAAATGGGAATTCTTTAAAGACCCAAGAAATTCCTCACAGACAAGGCACGGATCACCCTAGCCCAAACTCACCTATTGTCCACTCTAATGTATGCGGCACCAATCCTGACCCAGACTAGAAAAACTGATCTTGAGAAATTTGAGTGATGTTATAACAAAATTGCCAAGTTTGCTAATAACTCCACCTTTAGAACCCATCACTGTCAGGCATTAAGGGACCTACAATGGGTAGAACTTCCTCATTTACTCAGCTACCATCAGCTAGTCATTGCCTTCAACATCCGGAGGTACCCTGACAAAACTCCAGCACTAAATCAACTACACTCTCACTACTCTGTCTCCGTTCTTCTGGCAAATCTCTCCTTTGTATCTGTAGAGCTAATAACAGTGCAGCTCACTTAAATCACATCTTATGAAGACCTGGCTATGTCCATGTATTAGTTAATTATTCACTGCTTTCCTACTTCTCTTAGCTTCCTTTCTAGTCTTACCGATTGTAGACATGTCACAGTTAGTAAGTTCTAATAATTGAGCTCCAGATTTGCATTAATTCATGTTTATGATGATGGTTTTAACTCACCCTTTGTTAATTTGTATGTTTTCTGTGCTATATTTTTGTCTTTATTCTATTTTTGTTATTACTGCTAACTTATGTGGAGCTTTTCTCCCCGGGCCTCCACTGTAAATGGACCTTGTCCAGTCGGACTATCCAGGTTAAGAAATGAAAAATAAAATAAATAAAAAAATAAAAAAATTTGCAGGAGAGGGGAAAACCACCATATAGTTCGTAAATTTAAAGAAATATGCAACACCTCCAAACAAATATTACAATGGAAAGGTACTTAATTTACACAAGAGATCAAAAGCCTGGTGAAACTTTTGCAGTATATATAACTGATTTGAGAAACAAAGCTAAAATGTGCCGATTTGGTGATTTAAGGGATGAGTTGATAAAAGACTTTTGTGTGGTATTAAAGCTGATACTGTGAGGAAGATTTTGCTTTGTGACAGTGATTTAACTTTGAATAAGGCCATTGAGATTTGGCAGATATATGAACTTACAGAAAAGCACACAAATATGCTTACAAATGATAGATGCATGCTTCCAGTAACGTCTAAAGCCAGTGTTGATAGTTTACAGCACGTGGTTAAAAGAAACAGGCCCATGGTGACTGTTGCAGTTCCCTTTAACAATCACTGGGAAACCCTGTAGCTTTCTAGCAAGTTCCAAGGCATGCCCTGGAAACCATAAGAGTGAGTCAGTAAACTCATAGCATGTGCCTATACCCAGTTTCATAGCCAACTGTCGTAATTGTGGTAGAAATCATAAGCCTAAAAGGGAAAAATGTTTAGCTTTTGTTCAGCAGTGTCACAAATGTAATAAGTGGAATCATTTCAAAAAGTTTTGTAAATCAAAAGGCACATATTCTTTTATTCAAAGGGAATATTCAAAGAAGCATGTTGACTAATTGGAAAGTTGTGACCCTACTTTTTATGTTAATGGTGTGTCAGTGCTTCATGAAACAAGTCACTGCAGTAGATTTGTGGGCAAAGAATTAAGTATTTTGTACTGTTCGCATAAATGGAAAAGTCATAGAGCTGAAAGCTGACACAGGTTCAAAGTGCAATGTTATGTCTGCAAAAACATTTGCTAGAGTATGTGCTGGTGAGAAGCTTGATTTGTCAGTGTGCAAAGCTTGTTGCTTATGGTGGTGAAGAGATACAAACCGAGGGCTCAGTAGTACTTTCATGCTGTTCTGCTGGGAGAAGCTATGACTTGTTATTTTATGTGGTCAAAAATTACTTAGTCATTGTTAGGGCTAGGAGACAGTTTGAAAATGGGACTGCTTTCATTTAATAAGAAAGTCCATGTTAGTTTAAAAGACCACAGTTCTTATTTCGCCCAGTATATTTTCTGTATCTATGCTGATCTGTTCGAAGACAAACTAGGCAAGCTTCCTGTTGTGTACTCCATGAAGTTAGACCCAGATGTCGGCCTGTTGTCAGGCCAGCCCGGAAAGTTCCAGTAGCTATGCAGAACAGAGTCAAAGCTGTGCTAGATAAAATGGTGCCACAAGGTGTAATTTGTCCAGTTGACAAACCAACTGAATGGGTATCCCCCATGGTTGTAGCTCATAAGAAAAACTCGAATAATTTCAGACTATGTATTGATCCATGAAATTTAAAGTGCTGAAAAGACCCCATCATCTAATGCTTACAACTGAAGTTGCAGCTTTGATGCCATATGCTACTGTTTTTTCTGTCTTAGATACAAAGAGTTGATTTTTGGCAAATTTTGCTTGACAAAAAATCCTCATTGCTCACTACATTCAGTACTCTTTTTGGCAGGTACAAATTTTTGAGAATGCCATTTGGGATAAATTCTGCCAGTGAAGTCTTTCAACGTGCAATGCAGCAATTTTTTTCTGTGTATCCTTATGCTATTGTAGTAGATGACATTCTAGTAGGAGGTAATGGTGAAGCTGAGCATGACAGAAACTTCAAGAAAGTTCTGGAAAGAAACCCGTCAAGTGAATCTTAAGCTGAATCCTCGAAAGTGCAAGTTCAGATTATGAGACGTCACTTTTGTTGATCATCTTTTACAGAACACCAGCAAAGAGCATTTAATGTCCTGAAACAGAGCATTGGCAGTCCACCAACTCTCAGATATATGATGTTCAAAAACCAGTTACTCTTTCCTGTGATGCTTCGAAATTTGGTCTTGGTGCAGTCATTCTTCAAAAGGGTCAACCTGTTGCCTGTACGTCCAGATCTCTAACCCAAACTGAAATGCAGAATGCTCAGATAGGGAAAGAGCTTTTGGCAATTGTTTGCATGTTCGAAGTTCCATGATTATGTTTATGGCAGACATATTAAGATCGAAACAGACCACCAACCACTAGTCACTATTTTGAGAAAGCCTATGAATTCATCTCCAGCCAGATTACAACGTATGATGTTGAGATTACAGAAGTACAATTTCAATCTTGTCTACACAAAGGCAAACTTCTTTATCTTCAAACACAGTGAAACAGTTGGCAAAAAGTGTCAATATCCAAAAGAAAGGCAGCTGAAGGAGAATCGGACAGTAAATGGTAAACAATCCAGCTTTAATCCACTAGGCAAAACCTGTAAGAGCACCAAAGAACAGATACATAAACGCTTTAAAATCACACTGTGTTTTTGTTTCAGTGAACTTCCTCAGATGTACAGTGTAAAGTGCTCATTATAAACCCTGCCAATTAACTTTTATCCAGTAGGAGCAACATTCAAGTTAAAATTCGTAAGACAACTTCCTTTTGCACAATGAACTTTGACCTGACATGAGTTTGTTCACAAACATAGTAAACTGTAACTTAAACAATTAGTTTGTTAATCACCAAATACAGCAAGTAGAGTAATGTTATAAAAATATAAGCAAAAAATAAGAAAGAAATAAAATAGTAAAATAATAAAAACTAATGTATATATATATATATATATATATATATATATATATATATATATATGTGTGTGTGTGTGTGTGTTTGTGGTGATGTAATAAAACTGTGAGAGCTCCATCTGGTGGAAATAGTGAAAATTCCACTTTCAGGGTAAACGTCAAAAGATGCTAAAAAGTGCACCCTTTTTGCTATAACTTGGCAGCTCTCATTTTTAGCAGTGGCTTAATGGAGAAGTGCTTATTTAGGCCTGGAAATTTATTGGCTTTTAAAGTTACCTGCCACCACAGTTCTTTATGCTCAATTTGTGTTTCCCAAGCACCACCCCTCTCATTCTTCTGTATGTACATCCTCTAAGACAAAGAAGGAAAATTTTGCCTTAACATATGTTTTGGTGTGTTTGAAGAGAGCATTGTTCTCATTTTCATTCCGAATATCATAATTGTGTTTGTACATTCTCCTTCTGAGTTGTCTTTCAGTTTTACCTATGTAGAATGAACCACAAAAGTCACAGGTAGCAATATATACTAGTCCTGCCGAGTTACAATTATAATATTTCTTCCCTTCCAAACATTTTTCCTTCTCTTTACAAAAATGGATTCCTTTTGGGAAATAAATGAACATTGTGAACACTTTCCACACTTAAATGTTCTCTTTTTCCTTCACTGGGTAGCAATAACTGCATTTTTGTCATTTTCTAATATTTCTTTTAAGTTCCTACCTTTCCTGTACACAGTATTCAAAGGTTCTTTCTTTATTTCCTTTAAATCTGTAAGGGCTATAAACCTATTCCACTCTCTTTCAACTATAGATTTAACATTCTTACTGTGTCTATTGTATTCCGTAATAAACACTTTTTCTGTAATTGTTAATTTCACCAGTATTTATTCCAGTGGTGCTGTTAAAAACATTATTCTCTCCTAATATGGCTTTGAATTTCTCATTTCTCCCCTCCAGTACTACTTTATACACTTCTGTATTAAGACATTTGTGTATCCTCTTTTTTTAATAATTTGCCTAGAAAAGAAGATTCATCTTCAAAATCATCATCCTTAGATCTTTTTCAAGATGGCCGCTAACTAGGAAACACTAACTTCAATAAGCTCTCACTAATATCATTTCATCTACTTAAATCACTTGCTACTGCTGCATCAAAACCTACAAAAAAGATATTACAAGCCAGGGTAACCTACCTGCACCTACCTGTTGAAAAAGTTTTGGATTTGAAGCACCGAAAGCTTAGCCAATTCCTTCGTGCAGCAGTGATGTAGTGGTGAATCCAGTTACATGTGCTTGGACCTGACAGCACTGCAAAGATTCTACACAGGCAAATAAACAAAAAATCCTATCAAGATGAAACAAATGGAATCACAATCTTCGAAGACTAGACTGCCATTAATATCATCCCCAGAGAAAGAAATTTCCACGAAAAGACAAATCACATCTAAAACACAGCCAGAAGTTCCTAAACAATCCCTGAAAAATAAATCTGAGCAGCCCTTTTCTATGGAGGAACTCAAAGCAGCACTAACTCCACTTCAGTCTGAAATTCAAGCTTTTTCTACAAAACTAATCTCATTTGGAAACAGCTTGGAACAAATTATATCTAGACTGGACCAAAATGAAGCAAAAATGATGAGCAATGAGATAAAAATACAGGAACTACAAAAAAAATCTCCACAAATGAAATCTCCGTAAACGATATGGAACAAAAAATAACAGGCCTTGAAGCAAGGGCGAGACGTAGCAATGTGTTGATCAGAGGTATACTAGAGAAGTTTGAACAGCCACAACTTTCCAACATTGCAAAGGAAATATTTGAACTTTTCATGGAAAATAAATATCTATCATAGTCTATCACGATTGAGAGTATACATCGGGGTTTGAGAAAGTCACAATCTCCGGATACTAGTCTACACAAGATTATTAAATGCTTCGCATGCTCAATCAATTCTACTGTCTGCAAAAAAAAAAAGTTTATAACATGGAAAGGAAGTAAAATCACAATTGCCCAAGATTTACCACTTCCCATAAAGCAGTCTAGACAAATCCTATCACCCTTCTGCAAGTACCTGATAAATAAAAACATCAAATTCCTGATGAAATACTCAGCGATACTCTCATTTCATCATAACAGCGTAAACTACTCTATCAAAAATCTTCACTAAATGAATTCTGTATTTTCCAAAGCATTTGGTGAACTGCCGACTACTTCAGATTAAAATAAAAAAGAAAAAGATGCATACAATAAAAACAGACATGATCCTGAGTGGATAAATGCTTTCCAAGATTGTGATGCAGATGCAAGCTTTTGAGATCCAGATGCTGTTCTGGTGCCGGATGGATGGAGAAAGCGGGGAGCGAGTCTATCCTACAGCTTTGCAGTGTCTCTAAAAACCTCATCTAAATCCAAATCTCAATGCCACAATTATTGCCTCGGGTAAAGCCCCTTTCTGGTCCTCTCTGTCTTGGCATTCTATTTGCAGGCCGTGGAACCAAACCATGCGGGCCGTTTCATGCTCCTTTACCTTAAAATTTATCTTCTGGTTTACCTACCAGGAAGAACAAGTCCATTGAGGTTATAGTTTACAAACGCGCTATGCGTGCTACATCACACAAGACCAGCTCCACCCATCTGTCTGATTTATTCGAGCAAGTTTAGGCGGAGGTTAAATGATAAAAAAAAAAAGAAGAAAAGCGAAGAATACCCTAAAGGAGACAGTCTACTGAACCCCCAACAGTTTCCTTATACTTCCACACACCGCACAAGTCCGTTAGAAGAAGATGCCTGAAGTTGCAAGATTTTTATCTGCACTCTTGAATTAAAAAACTACTGTAAGTAGGAAACAACTGTTGCTTACTACTGGAACGCGATCCCATGTCTTCAAAATTGCTGCATTTCTATGGAAAGAAAATACTGTAATGGTGTAGATTTAAATAATACCTGACTAAAGGTTAAGTGTTTCTCTGCACTGCAAAATAACTGTCTCTAAAAAGTCATTTTAGTGTAGGCATTTTTTTTTTCCTTTTGAGCGCAGTAGTTTCCCCCAATACTGTTTTGACCTGCATGATTTACAGTTACTGACATGTACCATTGTGAGTCTATGTTCACTTAACACTAGTCTGTAATGTCACCATCAAAAAACTTTAGATTTTGTATATACATTTTTTCCCCATTGCACTTAAGTCATTACAGTGTCTTTATATTGTGGCTTATGCCTGCAACTTATCTTAGGGAGGGATAGCAGAATTTACTGTTATGCGCATTTAGTTTAATCATGGATGACAAGTATCATTAATTTAAAACCCATCTTTATCCTAATTTTAAGGTGTCTCACTTCATGACTTTTGCTAGCAGTCAGTATTTTGATTACTTTGAGTAACAGTCTGGAGTTATTATGAGAGCTGTGTTGCACATAGCAGCAGGCTTCTAACTGTTGTGCATACTATTGGTAACTTGAATTCCATTTCTCCAGTTCTACACTTCATTACTGCTGTGAGCCTCTTTCATTCTTAGCCCATTTCAGATTCTTCATAGTAAAGCCGACTGTGTTCATTCTACATATTGCATGCTAGCCACCTTTTATACTTGATAGAATAACAAAATAATTTAATGGTCAGCTTAGCGCGTCACACAGATGGCAAACCGGTGTGTGCATTAAGTTAATGTAGTCTGTACACCCTTTCTTTATATAGCAAATTTGGAAGTCAGAATATAAGACCAAGCATTAAATGAATATCTTAAGGCACACAGCTACTGTATGTGTTCAACCAGGTAGACTAAATGAGCCAAGAAGTTTGCATATACAAGTAGGAGGGTGAGATAGACGTTTATTCAGTTGTAACTGCCCAGGGAAGTGTTCGCAGTAAGCTGTCTGTTTTCCCCATCCATTACTGAAAAGACTGCTTCAGTTCTAGATCCAAGTCTTGTTGCGTAATAACCTTGGCAGTATTGTGCCAGTATCGCATGTCTCAGGGGCATGTCCATGGTCCCCCTTCATCCCATTTTACCTATACACTTGATTTATTTAATTGTGTGGGTATGTATTTGTATGGTTATGTATGTGTTTCTATAACTATATGTTTGCATACATACAGATGCATACACACACACACACACACACACACACACACACACACACACAAGTGCACATACAGATTCATACACACACAAACATAAGCACACATACATATGTACGCATAAGCACATTTTTAAGGGAAAAATATTTTATAATATAGTTATATGAAAACATCCACTCAAATCCTAAACAGGCAGTTACATGTAGTCGTAGTAAAAATGAGTTATCCTTTTGCAATCTTTGGGACTATAGCACTTATGTGTTGTCTATTGCATAAGTAATGTCAAATTGGAAACTGAACAGCTCATAACGTATTGTGTAAAGAGTGTTGTTGGAAGATTTCTAATCACCCTTGGATCCTTCTCTTTTCTTCTTTTTCCCAAGAAACCATAACTTGGTCATGTTGTAATAACCTTTCTCTATGGAAAAGTCATAGCGTAGTACTGTCATTAGAAACTTAAGCTGCTTTAAAATTGTCCTATACCCTAATGATCTGTGTACAGTATATTGTTCACCTTTCACTGTATTTTGCTGAAACTTTTCACTAGGATTCACAGGCTTTATTCACTTTGGACCAGTAGACAGTGTATCTACTAATATCTAAAACGAATATCTAGTAGTAGTATCTGGCAATTAATACAAATAAATTGTTTAAACACCTGTCCAGGAACTATAACGGTATACTTGTTTATTATGTGCTTTAAATGAAGGTGTCACCCACTTGTTATTGGAAAAGTAATCTTCTAGTATTAAATATGACCGCTCTAAAATTCTCCTTAAAATTTCATCACCTCCGGTATTATGAGGATTATGTTATCCACTTTACTTAGCTAGTACATGTAAATGCTTATATTCTGGTATAATCAGTTTATCGTTAACATAGAGCAGGAAGTTTTAGTGTGTGTAGTCAGAGGGATCTTGGAACGATTGAAGTTTTTGTATAATAGAACTGTAAATAGTTTTCCATTATCTCTTTCAGGTAGCAGTAGGATGTGGATATGCACGGGGGGAGGTCTGAAAGGGGTGGTTGTCACTTTCTCTTACTATCATTTGTTTGATCTATCCAAAAACACCCTTAATTATTGGCACCTTGGTTATATAATCCTCTATAACTCAAACATACCTTCTCTTAATCTTATCTATCTCTATTAAGAATTATCGGATTACCAAAATAACTCCCTAATGGTATCGTTGGAATCATGGAATGTTAAGGGTCGACAAAATAATAAGAAAAAGAACCTAAAGTTGCATCTAACCTATTAATCCACCTTCGAGATAACTCTTATTCAGGAAACTCACATGACAAAAGAACAATGGGAAAAGGATGCCAAAGAAATGGATTAAACAAATAATAGCTGCTGGGAACTGCACGGATTCTAAAGGAGTAGCCATAATTGTTAAAAACTCTTTTAAAGGCTCATTAATAGCAAATGGGTGGGACGGTGTTACCTAACATGCTCTATTCCCTTCTGCAATAAATAAATCCGTATTTTAAATGTTTATGGTCCTTGTATGTACCAATCCTGTTTCTTATATGAAATTTATACACTTCTTGAAAAATTTCATAATCATCTACTGATTTTGGGTGTGGACTGGAACATGACTAACAGACCTGAACTGGATAGGACATGCAAGGCCAACAAATAACCCGCAAGTCTTACTACCCTCTTAGGCGATTTAATTGATGACTTTATTCTGTGTGATCCGTTTGAATCCTTCAGAGAAGACCCTTCAATTAGTAAAATTATGGTCTAGGTTAGACTTCTTTCTAATCTCAACATTTTTTTTCAACTTATGAAATAAATTACAGCAGCGACCCTAGAACTCTTTCTGACCACGCCAAAATTAATCTTAAAATAAATGCGACCAGATCAAAATCCTATGGCCAAATTCTATCAAACTGGTCCTTCAATTCAAATCTTCTAAATAATAAGAATCTCTGTCAAGAAGTTCTGGAATTCTTATCCCACACAACAAATTCTTTAGACAATTCAGACATTCCCCAAGACATCCATTGAGATGCAGCTAAGGCTACACTCAGAGGTATTCTCATTCAAAAAGCATCTCTAATCAAAAAACAAGTTAAATCGCATGTATTGACAATAGAAGCCGAACTAAAAAGATTAGAGTTAGAACTGCAAACTAAGTTCTCCTTAGATGTAGAAAAACAGATGATCTCCTTGCAAAAACAATTACATGAAGTCCATCTAAAACAGTACTCTCTCATGGAACTCAGACTCCTTTACAGATGTGCTGAATGGGCTCAAACCCCTTCTAGGCTACTGGCCAGGATAATAAATATCAAACCTCCACCCACTAGAATAAAACAAATTAACCATAATGGC
The DNA here is from genome assembly GCF_019279795.1 of Protopterus annectens. Taxonomy (NCBI): domain Eukaryota; kingdom Metazoa; phylum Chordata; order Ceratodontiformes; family Protopteridae; genus Protopterus; species Protopterus annectens. The sequence continues at coordinate 267,422,747 of NC_056736.1, read as the reverse complement.
AAGTCCTTCTCGGATAAGGAAATCATTCATGTCTTTGAAGGGTTATATAAAGAAGTTTATGGACCTCAAGAACTTGCTGGGGATGTCTACACTGATCTTTTCTTGGATGACTTACAATTCCCAACATTAAATGACACCCATAGATACTTTCTTAAGGCACCAATATCTACTGATGAAATCTTCTCAGTCGCAAACAAACTGAAACCAGGAAAAGCCCCAGGTCCAGACGGATATGTTGCGGAATTTTATAAATCTTTCAAGCAACTTTTAGCTCCTCTCTTCCTTAAAGTCTGCAATTATGTAATACAATTTGGCATTTGATTTATACATAAATAATTCCAAAACTAGCGCCAATAATCTCAACCCAAACGGCTACCGTCCAATTGCTTTAATCAATCTAGATATAAAAATTCTATCATAAATTCTTGCACATAGACTAAATAAAATACTACCACACATCATATCTCATGGTCAATTAGGGTTCATGAATAATAGACATGTGTGGGATAACACTCTGACCATAGAAGCCATAGCCAACATGACAATGAATGACAAATCCCCCAAATATGCACTCTCAGTAGATGCTCAAAAAGCCTTTGATAGGGTAAACTTACACTTTCTTTTCAAGATTATGAAGCGTTTTGCCTTCCCTGACGAATATATCAATATGGTCAAAACCCTTTATAATAAAGCATCTACCACACTAAATATAAATAAAAAGAATTCAAACCTAATTCATATAATCAATGGTACAAGGCAGGGGTGTCCGCTCTCACCTTACTTATTCAACCTTTATTTTGAAGTTCTTCTCCTGAAATTAAGTCAAAAAACATTTCAGCACTCCGTCTACATCTCCAAAGTTCTAGTGAAATATACTGCCTTTGCAGATGATTTAAATATTTACTTTGAATTTCCCTCGACCGACCTAGAAAAGATCTTAAGCACCATCGACACATTTTCACTAATCTTAAATTATGCCATTAACCCAAATAAATCAGTAATTTATCCATTAAATCCCCTTGGACACGAATAATTCTTCATACCAGAAACAAAGATAATTATTCACTTAAATATTTGGGTATAACTTTCACCCACCCCCAACAGGAACTAATTTAAAATAATCTCTATAAAACGTGGTCTAAAGTCATGGAAGATCTTTCAAGATGGAAAAACTTAAATCTCCCCCTCCTTTTTAAGACAGCTATTATAAAAATGAATATCCTCTCCAAAATTCTTTTCCATTTCTGTGCCATCAACCAAAATATTCCAAACAGTTTTTTCTCTAAAATGGAGACTACACTAGGGAAATTTATATGGTACCCCAAGAACACTATGATCAGCTGTTCCAGACTAACCCTTACTAAAGAAAAAGGAGGCATGAGCCTCCCTGACTTCCTAACATATTATAATATAATAAATGCCAGTAGTATTATACACATAACTAACTACGAACCTTCAAATAAAGTTTGGAATCCCCTATGGATAAAAATCTATCATTCACACCTAATAGCATCCAAGCTCAACCCAAAAGCAACTATTTTCCTTAATACTAAAACTCTTAAAGACTTTAAGATTCACCCAACATTAATAAAAAATATTGTAGGTTTTCAAAAGCTTATAACATCTCTAGATTTAAAAAATTCCTTAATGATGGCTCAACCAATTCACTTAAATCCTAACTTCAAACTAAATAACATGTTAAACTTAGACAAATTTCCTCTCATCAAGAACTGTATAGTTTGGGACTTTATTAAAATCAAAGACCTCCCATTTGATTCTATTATAATATCTTTGTCAGTCAACAAAAATGTCAAACAAATATTATACCTAGTAACTCTGTTTACAGATAAGGTCAAAGTGACGCCATTAGATTTTCGGCTTTCGTTAAGGACTAAAATGCTATCAAACCCTTAAGAGTTTAATAACAAAAATAAAACACCATGACAAAATTCTATACTCCAACTATTGGGAGAGCCAAAACAAGAAAATAACTCTCGACCAAAAGCTTGAGGCAATTGACATAACACTAAAACTAACCCTCTTCAAAAAATTACTTTATACTCCGTTTATGATAAAACAACAATGCTTATCATACGCCTCTATCTATGAGTAAAATGAATCCAAACATTTCACCTTTTTGCCCCACTTGTCCTAATTCACCAACCGATACTTTACATATATTTTGGTCCTGCAAAAACATTTACAAACTGTGGTGTTCTTTGAGAGCACACCTTGGGAAAATGGGATACATGAAATCCACCCTTTCATGGGATATGGCAATTTTGAACATCTTTCCTAGTTCCTACAATTCTGAGTCTAAACATATTTTTGTAACACTATGTGCGTTACTCAAAACCTATATTATACTCAACTGGCTAGATAGAACAAAAACATCCTGGAAAGAGTTTAAAACCATGGCTACCAAATATGTTCTGGCGAGCAAACTAAGTACAATAAGTAAAAAGAAAATAAAGTACTTCCAGAAATATTGGAGTAACCTTGTAGAAGCTCTTAACTAGGCCCCCATGTATCTACAACTTTTTCTCCTTTTCTTTTTTCTTCTTTCTCTTCCTCATTTAAGTAGACTCCTTCTAAGTACGCTATACCATCTGTTTTAACTTTACCAGACGAGGATGTTAATCTCAAACCAATTCACTAAGGGACATAATAACCATGTATCACCACACCTTCTACCCCAACTGGTAGTAGAAATACCGAATATCTCTATGTTGATCATCTTTTATAAGTGACAACTGAGTGTATATAATGTATATAGTTAATTAAAATAGGCTTAGAAATATGGATACATAGGTTCATAGGTTGGTACTAGGCTATCGGCCCTAGGGCCTATACAAGCCTAGCCATAACAATTCACTGGATATTTCTTCCCACAGTATTTACTTCCCTGGACCCCTGTCTAGCAGGGCAACTGACATGATCCCCAGGGTGAATTTCCTATGTCCCATCCAGTCATCAAGGTTCCTTTTGAAGAGGGCCAAGGAGGCACTCTGCTTGACATGTATGGGCAGTCTATTCCAGAGTATGGGGAGTCCTCTGGGTCAGAAACCTATCCCTCCATCATATGTCGTTCATTGTAATGACAAGGTTTAATCCCTGGAACATGTGGCTCTGAGGGATTGGGATTTCTTTAAGTGGAGCATGTCCAACAGCTCAGGGTTTGACATGGCCTTGTATGTTAAGCAGAGATCGCCTCTGAGTAGACGATATGCCACAGAGTATAGCTGGAGTTTTTTTAGACGGTTAGCATATGGCATCTGCTTTAGGCCTGTGATTCTTTTAGTGAGGTATTTCTGCGGCCTTTCCAGCTGTTGCAGATGTCTTGTGAGGTACATACCAAACGGGGCATTATACTCTATAATGGGTCTAATGAGGGATGAGTACAGTGGGACAATGACCTCCTTTTTTCTGGATGAAAAGCCCTTAGTGATGAGGTGTTCCACATAGAAGGATTTCCGGACTGTTGTGGCGATGTGGTTGTCTAAGGTGAGACCACTGTCCCCTTGTATCCCTAAGTCTCTCGTCACACTTTCGGTGTTTAGTGTACTGCCACCTATGTGGTAATTCATGGCTACATGGTTTTTCCCAAAGGGGATAACTATACATTTCTTGGCATTATCTTGAGCCCATGGCTCTGGCACCAAGCATCTGTTTCTGTAAGGCCCTTTTGTAGAATATCCACATAATTTTGGGATCCAGTAATGGCTCCCAGTTTGCAGTCATCTGCGAACTTTGTTAGCCAGAGTCCCTTAGTGTTGTCCTGTACCTCAGAGAAGTAGATGCCAAACATGAGCGGTCCCAGGACTGAACCCTGAGGTACTCCACTTGTCACTTGTCTGGAGCTGGATTTAGAGTCAGCTACTTTTACAGTCTGGCTTCTGTCAGTAAGCCAGTTGGCAACCCATCAAGTGACGTAGGGATTTATGCCCAGCTTAGTAAGTTTATCTATGATTCCAGAGTGGGGGATGGTGTTGAAGGCCTTGGCGAGGTCCAGATAGGCTGTGTGGACCACCTTACCCTTGTCCACAGCTCTGGAGACTGATTCAGAGAAGTCAGTCAGGTTCAGGAGACAAGATTGGCCTTTCCCGAACCCAAACTGGGTGGGGTCCAGTGTTTGAAGGTTGCCAATGTCTTTGTTTATAAGTTCCATGATAATGCGTTCCATGCCCTTGCAGATCAGGCTCGTCAGACTGATGGGATGGTAGTTCCCGGGATCCAAGGTGGATCCCCCCTTGTGAAGAGGGATAACTGTAGCTGTGCGCCACTCAGTGGGCATGAAGCCTGAGGTGAGGCTATGATTAAACATGACACTTAGGTGCGGTGCCAGTTCATTTTGTAGTTCATGTAGTACACAGCCCAGGATGTCATCTGGTCCCATGGATGCTATATTCTTAGCTTTGGAGAATGTGGTTTCTACCTGTATGGCCGTGATTACTGGAATTTGGCAATCTTTTGGTATTGAGATAGGCCCTTTAGGGGGTGAGAGGGGGGTGAAGCTGGAACTAAATCGATCTGCCAGGATATTGGCAGTATCCTTGGGATCAGTATATTTAATACCATTCTGTTGTAGTTCAGAGCAGATCTGAGCATTGCCATTTAGATTCTTGACATAACTATAGAATGCCTTGTGGTTGTCTTTGGAATCTTTGGCAATTTTATTTTCGTAACTAACTTTTGAGGATTTTATGAGAGATCTCAGCTTCTTACTGAGGCTGTTAAGGGAGTTCTTTGCATCCTGGGATTTTCCTCTTTCTGCAACAGTTTCTTCCTTCTGTTGTATAGTTTGTTTATGGTAGGGGACCACCAGATTGGCTTCCTTTTTTTGGAGGAGTGCATCTTGGTTCTATTTGGGATGGCATGATTCATGCATGAGTGGATGTGCTCATACGGTGCCTTAGTGTAGGATTCGGCAGTCAAACTTTCAGATCCCGTCTGCATGGGTGCCGTGAAGTTTGTCACTTCTGACTTGAGTAGCATGAAGTTGGCTTTGGAGAAGTTTTTTACAGAGGTTTCCTTACTGGGGGGTGGGGGTGGGATGTGAATGTCAAGGGTGATTTGCTTATGGTCAGACCTGACCAATGAGGGGGTGACCATTGGTGTGGAGCATCTGTCTCGCATGTTGGTAATGACCAGGTCTAGGATATTGGAGCGCCTGGTGGGACAGTTGATTAGCTGATCCAGGGCGTTGGAATTTATTTATGAGATAATTTAGTATATGCAATTTTAAATACTTCCTTTTATGATCTCACGTTCAATTGTAATTATTCGTCTAGCAAATGTAAGACATATTTCTTGAAATTTATTATTGACTGTATTTGACAACATGCAACTAATGTAAGTGAATGCTTTTTTTTCCTTCTTTTATCTGTATCTGTGTTGTATATTTTAAATTGTAATAAAAATCATATTACAAAAAAAAAGTCATCATCCTCAGATGTCATTCTGCTACATCTTACATACTGCCCTTTTATGGTAGGGATGGGCACTGGTGAAATGTAAATATGAGTTGGAAAAGGTGTCTTTCCTGTAAATTTTGGACTTAAACTTATTATTCCATTTCTGTATGGTGACATCGAGATAATTCAAAGTGTCATGAAAAATATTGTGACTAAATTTTAGAAAGTGGGTGGAATTCTCTATATATGTAATAAAGTCATGGAGCTTATCCAAAGAAGCTGTCCACAATATACAGATGTCATCCAAATATCTTTTATATAGTACCCAGCAGTTCTGGTATTCTGAGTGATGTATAAATTTCTCTTCCCAGGCTGCTAGGACCATGTTGGTATAAGTGGGGGCACAAGTGGCCCCCATAGCCACTCCCTGAATTTGCTGGACAAATTAATCGTTGAAGAATATGTAGTCGTTTTTAAGAACGATTTCAATTAATCTTTGACACAGTAAAAAATCTTTGTGTTCTAACTGGCTATTTTGAAATAAAGCTTCCTCAAACAGTTCCAAACCGTCATTTTGGGGAATACATGTAAACAGATCTGTAATGTCAATGGTGACAAAAGTTAAATTCTCACCATACATGTCTTGTTTTATGCTCCTTAAGTCCCATGAATCCTTGGTAATTAAGTTGTCACTTAACCAAATAATTTTGCAATAGGGGCCGTTTTAGAGTTCTGAGCTCCCACTATTGGTCTTGGGGGGGTCTGTTTCACATTTGTGGATTTTGGGTATTCCAAAAATGGTTGTTACCATAGGCCTTTCATTCCTCATGTAGTTGTAACCACCCATGTCCAAAATCCTTTCTAACAACGTATCATTCATGGCTAAGTCAATTTTTTAATAGGATATATGTATTTCATTTTTGGGTACTTGGTTGTATTTGTTAGTATCTCCTAAAATTTCATACATTTTTCCTTCATATAATATTGTATCCATCAAAACAGCACCTCTCCCCTTGTCGGGCTTCATTACCCTTACTTTTTTGGCCTTGCTGATCTTGTTGTAGTGTTTCCTTTCTCCCCAGCAACAGGTTGGACATATATTTTCATTTAGAGAAGGCTTCCCTAATTTCCTTCTCTACTGCCATTTCAAAGTGTTTTAGTTGGGGATAGAGTGGGGGTTGTAGGTACTTTTCTTTCTGATTTACTGCCAGATTCTCCTTCAGCTGCCTTTCTTTTGGTTGTTGAAACTTCTTTATCTTGCTGATACATTATCCAGATCACCCAGAAACACCACTGAGGAGCATGAGAATGAGAACCTTGATTTTGAAGTCAAGAAAGTGAGAAATTTTTCTTCCACATGTCTTGATGAGCTTAGAAATCACACAGCCTCAGATCCTGTTTTACAGAAGCTCAACAATTTTATCAGTTGAGGATTGCCATCAAAGCAATGTAGTTTACCTCAGAAAGTGCAACCTTATTTTCCTTGCAGAGATGAGATTTTGTCTGACAATGGTATCGTCCTGAAAGGTCCAAAAGTCATTGTTCCAAAGTCCTTACAACAAAAGTACATTGCTGTCTTGCATCATGGCCACCCAGAAACTGATTCTACTAAAAAGAGAGTGAGAGGACTAGTATTTTGGCCGGCTATGTCACAAGTTATTAAGACAGTACTTTCATCTTGTTCTGTATGTAATAGTACAAAGCCACATCAACAGGAAGAACCACTTCAGCTAAACCAGATTCCTGAATTACCTTCGTCGACAGTAGCCACTGACATTTTCGAGTGGAATGGTCAACATTATTTGATGTTAGTAGACTCTTACTCATATTGGTTTGAGATTGACGTACTTCCTAATCTAGCATCCAGCACTGTCATTACTAAGTTGAAGCATCATTTTGCAGTCCATGGTAGTTCACACAAAGTTATTTCTGACAGTGACACACAGTTGACTAGCTAGCAATTCAAAAGATTCACCGAAGAGTGGGACTTTATCTATGTTATGAGTAGCCCTGAGTACCTGCAGTCAAATGGTTTGGCAGAACGTGCAGTTCAAAGTGTGAAACAGTTTTTAGAGAAGTCGAAACAAGACAATAGTGATGTTTTCCTGAATCTCTTGAATCTCAGAAATATTCCTCGTGATAAACATCTTTGTTCACCTGCCCAGAGACTTCTGTCGAGACAAACCAGAACTACATTACCTGTCAGAAGTAGTTTATTGGTTCCAAGTGCTAAGAATAACAGATTTGTGAAAGCCCATCTGTTAAACGCCTATCTGAGAGTTCTTATTATGACAAGTCCAGCAAACTGCTCGATCCATTACGTGAAGGAGATACAGTGAGAATGCAAACATGCAAAGGTTATGATCAGGTTGGAGTTGTGAAAAGTGCATGTCCAGAGCCAAAATTGTATAGTGTGGAATCACAAGGTGTAGAGTTTAGACTGAATCAGAAACATTGGATGCCGGTATCTGAGCCTTACCACAGTACCTAGCCTGTGAGAAAGAGCGAGTTATCCAGCATTCCAGTTCCAGAGGACATTCCAGTAAATGTACCTGTTCCTGAGATGAATCCTGAAGTTCCTGGTATGAGTTTTTCACAGAAGACTGTCCCTGTTGCTAAACCCAGTTCTGATTACTATGTTAGCAGATCAGGTCATATTTCCAGACCATGTTACAGATGCACAGCAACTTGGACATGAACATTGTGTTTCTGATGTCTATATTATTGCATGTCTTATTCCAGTGTCATTTCATTGAGAGCAGTCTATTTAAGAGGGAGGATGTAGATCAGTGTGTGTACACAGCTTTAAGAAGCTTTCTAGGGCCTTGCACAAGTGTATAAATACTGAGCATGTGTGAGCCTGACTGCCATTTTGTAGTAAGCTGTTTGAGATGTAAGCATGTATATCTGTGTAGTCTGTCAGTTAATCAGTTCGTTTACATTTTGTAATGCTGCTATCTATCCTGATGTGTTTCTATGTAATAAAGCATATAAATGAACTACCCTGCCTGTTCATCATCTATACTAGAGAGGGATGAGCGACAGGGGGAAATGTCAGAAGCCTTGGCCAAATTGAAATAAGCAGTGTACACTGAATGACAGCTTTCCTTGGCCTCTGCAACCGTTTCAGGCAAGCTTGCTATCTTCAGGATACTGGACTTGCCTTCACAAAATCAAACAGATTGGGATCTAGACCTGTTAAGGTGCCTGTCTGCATAAATTAGTTCTGCTATGATACGTTCCTTGGCTTTGTATAGTAAACTGGTGAGGGTGATCGGCCTATAATTTATTGGATCTGTAGAGGGTCCACCTTTGTGTAAGGCAGTCACAGTGGCTGTTCTCTGGTCATCAGGCATGAACCATGTGGCTAGGCTGAGGTTGAAAAGTTTAAGTACAGGCTCGGATAGTATAGACTTGGCACTGATGAGAATTCAGCCTGGTGTGTTGTCTGGTCTCATGGAGGCATTACTTTGTCTTGGACAAAGATTTTAAGATTTGCCCCAAGGCAATTTCAGGGGAAACTAAATTTTCAGGGATAGTGGGGCAACATTGTGGGTGGATGGGGTGAAGTTAGTAATTTGTCTGATAATGTATTGGCTATATCCTTGGGATTGCAATATATGATACCATTAAAGATGAGGCTGTGCATTGTTGGACATTGGTCCTTAATTTTCTAGCATGACTGAAGAAAGCCTTTAATTTCCCATTGGTATCTGTAGTGACTCTAAGCTTGTCCTCTGCTTTATATTTTCTAATAGTACTTGTAAGTTCCTTGCAGGCATATTTCAGTGTGATCCTGAGATAAGGGGATTGGGATTATTACAACTTTTCATAATTTTCTGTCTTTTGTTATACAGTTTATTAATACTGGAGTTGAATCAGAGAGGTTTATTCCTGAATTAACCATTACATTTAGGGCAGACAAGGACTGCATTTTTTATGCAGCTGTTTAGGTGTTGGTAAAAGTCAAAAGTAAATGTGGCAGTCCTCTTACCTGGACTAATTTGAAGGGGATTAAATTGAATCTTGTCTAGGTCTTTTACAAGCTGAAATAGGCTTGTTGTGGTGAAATCCCTAAAGACAGTCTCATTTGGTAGTGGGGGTAGTAGGTACTATTAGGCCTGTCAGAGAGGATGGCTAACTGAACTGTGGTCAGATTTAACTAGGGTTGAGGAAATGCAGGTTGGATTACAGACACTGGCTAGATTGATAATCACCAGGTCAAGGGTGTTGGGGTCTCTAGTGGGTAGTTCTGCAATTTTCTCCATCTAATTTGCATTAAAACAACAAAACAGGATACTCCATGAGGGGCATAAATGTAATTCTGGTGCAAGAGCTAAAAAGTATGAAGTCCTAAAACCAGGCAGTAAAAAACTGCAGTAGATTTTAAGTAAATGCCAAATGATCAGCCATTGAAAGGTTTCCTTGATCCACATTTATTATGATGAGAGCTTTTATCAATTAACAAACTTCATCAGATCAGTAATTCTGATTAATTACTGATTAATGACTTGGCCAATTGTTAAAGCCAATTATTGTATCTTTATGTCTAGGCATCATTCTAGATGAAGGCAAGATGTTCACCATTAGATCACTGTTGCAGTAGCCTAAACTATTTGGGTTATATCCTGCTAAGGATGTCACTAGCTAGTCAGCTTTTCAAAGCTTAAGGATGCTTTCCATGTGCTGCAACTGCCAGTAGCTTGAGCAGAGCTCCATATGAAAGGCATTTAGAGAGCAAATGCTTCAGAGCTTTCTTGCTGCAGAAGTTCTCTGTCAGCAGGCTTCATGGAATTGCCTGTCCTGTAGTGGTCCTTCAAGGCTGGGCAGATAAGTCTCCATTTTCAAGAAAACTATTTTTTTTCTAATAAACTGTTCTTATCTTTACTAGGATACCTATTTTGAAGGTACTGCCACTCTGTACAAGGAATTCTTTTTTTTGTTTTTTACCTTTTATAATATTGAATAGAATTTGTGTTGGGGGAGGACTGGTGCTTGTGGGGAGTGTAGAGGTGTTATACCTTAAAGCCACCTTTTTTATCTTGTACTGAGTATACAAAGTCTTAGACTCCTCAACTGTATTTTATGTTTCTTTCTTGGCTAGACCTATGGTGCAGTTATACCAGCCTCTTTGCTTTTTTCTTCCCCATCTGGAAGAAGAAAATTATCAGGGAGTCTTTGCATGTTAGGCTGGCTCCGGTTGTACCTCAGCTAATGATGGGTGACTGTCCTGTGGTTGGATTTTGTTTCTCGTGCTGCATCATTTCCCTGGTCTGTCTGGTGTAGCACCTACTGCCACTAAGGACCATGGTGTAGCTACGTCCTCTGCAGATGAAGAGTTGTCCTCTGTGAAAAACACTCTCGCCAGTTTTGGGGGAAAAGGTGGCTGGAGGTCTTCTGCATAGCCACGAAAGTGAGCCCGATCTTTTGGATGGTGTGCATATTTTGGGTTGGTACTTTAACAGAGAGTTTCCTAGCAAAATAAAACAGAAACTAAAAAGTCTTGACTTCTGTTTTGATTTCAGTGGGCAGGGAAGATTTGCTGGGCTTTGCTAGGAGTTCATTTCTGCTTTACTTTACCTACTTCCTGTAATAGAAAAATAAAGAAAGGAAGTTTCCTCCCTTTTTGACTCTTGTCTTCAGTGAGAAGAGCAGGGATTGGAAGGAGTTTGTTGTGCTTCAGGATTTTCTTCACAACTTGAAGGTTCTGATTTTGTGGAAAATGGTCCTTCACATTTCTTTTCAGAAGACATTTCTTTCTCTGAAACTGTCTGAAATGAAAGAGGTTTCTGATGGAAATTCCAATTTGTCAGTAGATGTGTTGGGATTTGTTACAGTTGGATATTTATCTGCCTGCTACTGTTCCTCCTGCTGTATCTGTTTGAGTATTTTTCTTGCAGCTTGTAGTTTACACACTGCACAAGTTGCTGTCTGTATGTACTTTTACCTGTATTCTTCTTTTTTAACTACATTTATATCAACATTGTAAATGTCATATATGACCATGTTTTTTTTTTATTCACAACTGCTTTCATTCTTGTATTGTGTTTGGAGCTCATCTCCCTGGGCCTCCACTGAAAATGTACTCTGATTCCAGTCGGACTAACCTGGTCAACAAATGTAAAATAAAATAAAAAAATAAATAAGTTTACCTGTCGGTTACCTGTAGACCCTAGGTCAAGCATGGTACCTCAGACTCCTGAATACTTATTTTTCTAACCCTAAAGCAAACCCTGCAGTGATTCCTGTATCCTGATTTTGCTAGACAAGTTGTTCATGCTAATTCCATTCTGTGACAAGGATGGGAAAGCTTTTGACAAATTTAGGAAGAAAGTTTATTCTTCTGCCACTTTAAGCATTCAGAATATAAGCTGTCAGGCTCACATATTAAAGTTTTTACTTTCTTTCTTTTGAAAACATGAAAAACATTGACTAACTTTCTGTCTTCATATGTGAAAAAAAATCTGTAAATGTCTATTTTGTATGCCTCCTGTATAATTAAACATGCCTTAACGTTTTCTTATGGCACTGCTGATACTGTCTCCAAAGCTGATGTTCTGGGCCAGCATTGAGAAGATTTGCATAGTTCAGTCTCAAAATCTTCCTGAAGACATTAAACTGAACTTTTAAAATTCTCCCCTGGTCAAGCAAGTTATGTTTGTCCCTTCTGCAGCTAAAGGGATAAGAGTTTTGTTCAGGGGAATGTTGATCTTCCAACTTTTCTTTTTTAAGGCAAATGTAATGTTCCTTCCATCTCTGCTTCAGTTTCAAAAAATAAGTAAATAATGATGATTAATAACAATAATAATAATAACAATAATTCAAGTAGCAAGGTGCCAACAAACATGATTTAAAAACAAACAATGGCAATAAGGCTCCAAACAGAAAAGACTCTCAAAATGAAGGGCACTCTTAAAAGTCAGAATGTCTGCCTCTTCAAGCACTCCCCCAGCAATCTTTCTCTTTGTCTGAGTTGACATATTCCTTTGTGACACCAGATAGTTTGACAAATTAATTCTAATAGTCATTCAACAGGAGTACACTTGGCAGTGGGAGTCCCTACCTCCTTTACAAGGGATTCTGTCTTGCCCATTAAACCAGATATACCTGTTTCCTCCAAGTCTGGAACAAATGTTATATCAATGAATCCTAGAACCAGGTTTTGACTGCCAGGTAGGCAAAGGGTTTTACTTTGTGATTTTTCTAGTTCCAGAGAACAAAGAGACTTTGAGATCTGTGCAACACTTCTCCTTTTTCAGTCATTTTGTTGAAGGTCCCAAAGTTCAAAAATGTTTACCCTTCAACCCTATTACCTCTTGTCTCTCTACTAGCTTTCATGGTAAAGCTAGATGTAAAAGATGCTTGCTATTACATTTCCGTTGACAAACATTTCAGAGTTTGAGTTTTTTTTTTTTAAGATTTTCTGCAACTGGTTTACATTATCAGTTCTCTGTCTTAGACTTTGCACTTTGCACTATCTACTGTTTGAAGAGTAAATACAAAATTTGTTGCTTATTGCTGACTTTGTGGCACTGACTTTTTTATATATTTGGAAAATTTTCTTAGATTTTCAGGCTCTTTTTCCAGTTGTCATGAGTCCTTAGCAAGTGTTCAGAATCTTCTACCCAGTCTGGGTTTCCAAGTGAACTTACAGAAGTCTGCTATCATCCTAGAGTCATGGCTCCTTGCAAGGCTGTTGATCTGTCAGGATTTTAAGAAGTCTAGCCTTACAGTCTCATAGTACTTTTTTAGAAGTTATTTTGTGCGAGTGACCTGGAGGCAGCAGAACAGATATGTCGGGACATTTACTTGTTGCCCTAACCATGAAGGACATGGGTGCTAAACTGGGGTGAATTTATGGTTTCCTATCCAGTCATCCCAATTGTTTGAATACAGTAAGAAGAGTACTGTGCTTTATGTGGAATGGTAGAAGGGTTCCATAGAAGTGGTATTCTCTGTGGTACATACCTGTTCCTCCAGCATGTTTTATGTTACAAAAGAGAATGAGAACCCCTGAGTTCACACTTGTATTGCACTTGTGAATGTGCAGTACATATGACAGGATAGGATAGTATGTATAATACTAAGAAGAAGGACAGTGCTTTGAGGTGGTCTGCATAGATTTTATGATTTTGGCCGTAGACATTTTCGTGAGAACGCATTGTGGTTGTTCCAACTGTTTTAAGTGTTTGGACAGGCACATACCGAAAGGGACATCATATTCAATGACTGGCCTAATAACAGCTAGGTACAGTGGAATGATTACCTCCCAGGATCTTGACCATAACTTTAGATGTAAGCTATGCAGTGAAAAACGGCTTCCTTACTATAGTGGATATATAGTGATCAAATGTCAGTTCGTCAGAATAGTTTCCCAGATTCCTGACTATGGGATCAACTTTCAGGGGGTGTTGGCAATGTGATAGTTACAAGGAAGGTCATGCTTTCCAAAGGGTACTGTTATATTTTTCTTGGCATTTAGTTTCAATCCATGGTTTTGACACCAGCTATTTGTTTAGGGAAAGGCCCTCTTGTAGGATCTTGGTGTCCTCAGTGAAATTTATGATGGCACCAAGTTTATAGTTCATAGGTTCATAGGTAGGTACTAGGCTATCGGGCCTAGGGCCTATACAAGCCCAGCCAAAAAGGTACCCTGGCTTTTGCCACCCAAGAAAATTATTTTCCTGTGCCAGTGTCGAGCAGAACCACAGAAATGATCCCCAGGGTGAATTTCCTATTTCCCATCCAATCATCAAGATTTTTCTTGAAGAGTGCTAATGAGGAGCTTTGTTTGATATAGATAGGTAGTTTATTCCAGAGTATGGGAAGTCTCTGGGACAGGAATCTATCCCTCCGGCATGTTCTGTTTATTGTGGTGACAAGGTTTAGGTCCCTAGAGCGTGTAGCTCGGAGGGATTGGGATTTCTTTAAGAGGAGCATGTCCAACAGCTCTGGGTTTGACATAGCTTTGTATGTTAGGCAGAGATCACCTCTGAGTAGGCGATATGCGACGGACTAAAGCTGGAGTTTTTTTAGACTATCTGCGTAGGGCATCTGTTTGAGGCTGGTAATCCTCCTTGTGAAATATTTCTGTGGCTTTTCCAGTTGTTGTAGATGTCTTGTGAGGGTCATCTGCAAACTTGGTCAGCCATTAACCTTTACCATTTGCTTTGAACTTGGAGAAGAAAATTCCTAGGAGGAGTGTGTCAAGGACTGAAACCTAGGGTATTCTGCAGTTGACAAGTCTTTTGGGGGAGATGGAGCCACCTACTCTAATTTATTGGATTCTGTTTGTGATCCAGTTTGTTATTCAGTGGTTACATAGGAATGTACATTTATCTGGCAGAGCTTATTCATGATATCAAAGTGTGGGATGATGTTTAATTCCTTGGCAATGTCTAGATGTGTGATGTGCACTTATTTGCATTCATCCATTGCCTCAATAATCTTCTCAGTGAAATCAGCCAGGTTAATTATGCAGTATCTTCCTTGAGTCCAAACGGGCTTGGATCAGGAGTTTCTAGGATGCCTATGTCATTATTTATTAATTCCATGAAGATCCTTTTCACACCCTTACATATATGGCTGGTCAGGCTTATAGGTCAATAATTACCTGGGTCTGTTGACTCTCCACCTGTGTAAATGAAGACTGCTGCTGTCCACCATTCAACTGGCACGAACCCTGTTTTGAGGCTAATATTGAAAAGTTTGTGTAAGGGGTTGTGACAACCGTGCCCTGGCCCAGCAATCAAGGAGCCTCAATCCTCACCACTAACACCAGGGAGGTCGTCTCCTAGAAGAGGAAAGGATAACGAATACACACAGTAAAGTACAATTTCCCTTAAGTGCACAAAGAGATCACAGTCAATCTGGGGCTGGTTGCTCCCTTGCTCACCAAGTCCCCAATAAGACTTCTTACTGGCAGAGCTATAGTGTCCAGGTCTCAGCCTAACTGGGCAAGCTAAAACCTCCAGTACCCTCTCTGTCCAACCAGTGCTTCGTGTCCCTGCCAAGTAGCTGACACAACACACACATACTTTGAGGTAAGTGTTTGTACAACTTCACAGACACTCCTGGGGAAGGCTGACACGGATTCTCCAGCTGTGCCCCTTTACCCAGACTATACGGTAGTAATTACTGCCACCACCCAGTTAATAATATCAGCTACTAAAAGGCCCTTAAAAGGGTGTCCAATTATTACTGTGCAATATTAATATCCAATGGTAGTATGACTAACAGTCAAGGCTTACTTTAGAGTGGCATATTACAATAACCTCTATAAATATGCAATGTACTCTAGAGCTTATCTCTACACACATTAGCCACAGGTGGAAGGTTTTAAAAATATTTAATAATGAATACTTAAAACACAAGACAAAACTACTACACCACAGAGATATCTAAGATTTCAGAGATCACACAGCAACTTAAAATAATACAGTAGGACAGGTCTGATTTCAAAGAAAAATACCTAATTAATCTTTACTAGCTTTAACTATTCCTACAAGAAATCACAGTGCTACAAACTTACATGTGAACACAAGGCAGAGTGCTGAGAAGTTGGATGTCCAAAGTCAAAATGCTCCCAGTCTCTTGAGAGAAATAGTATTTAAACATTACTAACAAACATGTTTGCTGGGTCCCTCCCCAAATTACATCATTTTTGACACTTAGGTTTTTCCCAGGCAAACAAACTGCATCATCTTAACACCTGGTCTGAGTACTCAGGCCACAAACTGCATTATTTAGCAGTCTAACACCTACTCAGAAACTTACAACAATACAAGGCATTTCACATATACATTCTAGCAGAAACTAGAGCAATAAAGCACCTTCCACATCTAAATTCTGGTCATAAACTTTAGCCTTAAAACAATGGGCATGCAGCCTTCATCCAGCCGCACTGGAGCCGAATTGTAAAACATTAAAGAGAATCATAAGATCTTTTCAACTTAAAAAGACACATTTGAAATACTTGGCTTGGTTTTCCTTACAGCAGATGGCAATGTTGCAACAGTCTTGAAGTTCACATTTTACAGTGTTTTCTTACATTTAAAAACACAAGCCTGTATTTTATATTTATTTATACAGTTGATAGAATTATGTATCAAATTTTATTTGACTAGGCTGGCAGCCTTCGCCCATCTCTCCCCAATCGTCACAGGGGTATCAAAAATCCTTTTCCAGGCTGACAATTAGGCAGCACAGTATGCTATCTGGCACTATGGCAGTAGTGTATTGGCCTTGAATGGTGTCCTGAGGATGTTTACTTAGGAAATTTGGGGGGTGTAGGTGTGGGTACGTGATCTGAGGTTTAGGAGGGGAGAGGGCAGTGAAATTAGAGTTAAATTTGTCCACTAAAAGATTGGCTGTGTGCTTTTGGTGTGAGCATTGTGATGTCATTTACTATTAGTTTTTTGCAATGCAGTGGGTTATTTTTGAGTTTTCTAACATAGTTTAAGGTAAGGTTTCTGGTTAACCTTCACCTGGGTGTCTGTTTTTACCTTGAGTCTTGCCTTGGTTAATTTAATCAGGGTTTAGAGTTCTCTGTTTAGTTAAGTGTGTTTTCTAGCATCTTAAAAGTAAAGCTTAGTTTTGCATGCAGTGAGTTTTTTGTTTTATTATGTAGTTTGTTTATATTTTATATTTGGGTTACATTATTAGTTCTCTGTGTAACCTTTTAGACGGTCTACTCACAAGCTAGTTTTCTTTGAATGTCTGTTAGATTCTGTTCATAAATGTATGTTAGATTCTGCCCTTTATTCCTCCAGATAAAGTAGATATGTTCCAAAGTTTCTTTCTGTGTTTTTCAAATCAAAACCAGGTATTTGTCTGGGAATTTTTCAGGATTGTTGGATCCAGTTTGATATGATTCTTATAATTTCCTTGGGCAGGCTTCGCATGGAAAATTCAGTGGTACCTCAGGTCATTCTGCACTCAGCATTTACATCCTTCATTTTTTTCAAATCCCTGTATTGAGGCTTGTAAGGAGGAAGTTTATATGGTGGTTAGACTAGCTCGCTCAAAATCCAGGTCTTCCATTCTCCCTTCCGCTTCCTTTTCAGTCTGTCACAACAGATTATTTGGACCTGGCATAAGGAGCAGTTTCCAAAAGTGTGAAAGTGCAAGGTCTGCAGAACAAACATGACAAACAGAAGCACGTAAATGTCAGAGATGTTAGCAGTATTAAACATTTTGAAAGCCCTAAATCACCTGTGGTCTCCAGGAACTTTGTTTTTACAAGACAATACCACGGTGAATGTGGTACATAAACAGGAGGGAACAAGATCATACCCTCTTTGCAGACATGCTGTAATAGTCTGGAAGATGACAGCTTGGCTCAGTTCAAAGCTTAAAGCTTCATATGTTCTGTCAGAGAAAAAACTTGCACGAGAGAAACTAAGGAGGAGCAGAACATATCTTCACAAATGGAAACTTTACCATGAGATCTTCCAAGAATTGATCTGTCTGTAGAGAACACCTTAAGTAGCTCTGTTTGTTTTGTCTCTGAACAGGCAACTATAAGAAATTCTGCTTCAGGATTCCTTTCAAACAAACCTGGAACTGATGCCTTCTTATTCCCATGGATGAGAATGTCCCGCTATGCTTTTCCACCATTTCCACTGTTATCCAGGGTTCTTGTAAATATCCAAAAGGTTCCCCCCAGAGATTGTGGTGGTAACTCATGTTTGGTGCAGTCAACAGTGGTTCTCCCTTCTTTTGAAACTGGCCAAGGGTAAATACCACAGACTTCCACACAGAATGGATTACTCATGTAAGATGGATTGTTAAATACACCCCCAGGCTAAAATCTGGATGACAGAAGGTTTATACCTTTTCAGCACCTTTTTCAACGGACATGCAACAGATATTGAAGGAGACTAAACATATGCAACTTGGAAATTACATAGTATAAGTTGAAAATATTTTCTAGTTGGAGCCATTCCAACAGTATCTACCCTTGTGAGGCATAGCTGCTTCTGGTTCTTGACTATTTGTGTGATTTACTGACTCCTGACCTTTCTTACTCCTCTGTCAAGGTTCAGTTGTCAACCTTTTCAATTTGTTTGACTTTGGATCTCCATTTCTGCTTTCCTTTAGGCAAGCAGTTTTTAAAAGGGGTTTTGCATATCCCTCCACCTAGAAGACAGATGGCCCCATTTAGGCTCTTAACTTTGTGCTTGAAAGGCTTACTGTTTTTTTTTTCCTTTAAACCAGCTCATCAAGATGGCTTGAGGTGCTTAACATGGAAGACTGCTTTATTTATTGCTCTGACTTCTGTTACAAACTCATAAGATTAATCAACCCTACCTTATTTTCTATAAGGACAGGGTTTCCTTGAAAACTAATCATGTTATGCTTAAAGTGGTGTCAGAGTTTACTCTGAGCCAATATATTAATCTCCCTGTTTTTTTTTTCAGAGCCGAAAAACAAAGGAGAAAATAATCTTCATAGTCTGGATGTCCACAGCCAGCTACTACCTAGACAAAACTCATTCCTTCTTGAAAGCAGATCCAGTGTCAAAGCTGACAATTTCTAGATTGTATCATGATATTTTGTTTTGCTATTCTCACCATAACAAGCCACTTCCAGACAGTGTTAGGTCCCATTCCACAAGGGCTTTGAGCTTCTTTGGTGGCTTTCTAGAAAGAGGTGGACTCTAGAGACAGCAACTGATGATCTACCCAAATAAATTAGGCTACTGCAACAGTCATCTGATGCTAAACACAGTACAGTTGTGTAGGTAAAATTACCGTAACAGTAGATGCTCTAATAGATCACTGTTGCTGTAGCCATCCCCTATCTCCTAGCTTTCTGTAGTTGTTGCTTTGCAGTGCCAAGGTGAAGTTGTGTGCATAGTTACTTTTGTTTTATGTTTTCTAGCATTTTCCTTTCAGGGCGTTTGTCTCCTTTCTTAGGACAAGAAAGCTTTGGCTGTTTTGGTTCTCTTATTGCTTTTACGTGGATCTCTGTTTAAGTTCTTGTCAGTGTGTGTGGAAGGTAAACTTAAGCTTTGAAAAGTCACCTAGTTGGTCATATCATTGGCAGAATATAACCCAAATAGATTAGCCTGCTGAATAGTGATCTGTTAGAACATTTACTCTTATGGTAAGTGTACTTACAGAACTGTACAATATACTCGAGAGTAGTGTCTTTCCTGTGTCTAACAAATGTATATCAAGGTCCCTCATGTCTCTGTGCATGTCCTTCTGGGCGTAGTGCCTCATGTCATTCATTCCCACACGTGATGGTTATATTTGTCTTATTTAACCTATGTGACATTACGGATCCGGTATCAGACAAATGGTTTACAGTCACCTTCTTGTCTAGTCTGGTGATTGTGAAGTCTGTATATCTAACTATGGAGTAATCTATGATTAAAACATTTTCCTGTGCATAAACAGATATGGTATACCTTATGAGTTTAGGTTTGCTTTCCTGGAGACTCTTTAGTGAGCTTTGTCATTTCACAGTATGTTCATTTTGAGGAGTAGTAGGTGTCGTCTTGTGTGCTGGAGGCTGGGATCATGTTTTCCTGCCTCTCCTTGACTAGTTTAGACCAGTATACAGGCTTTGCTGTATTCTGGGCTGTGGTGTAGTTCCTGTGTTGTCCATTGCCTTACTTGGATTGAAGGAAGTTTCTTTGCTCACCAGTGGGAGTGGGGAGCCTTGAGCAGCCTATCTGTCCCTGAAGGAGTGACCACAGCACAAGAGCTTGTAGTAATTGGTTGTTTTGGACCATTTCTAGCTCTTTTGAAGTTCCCTGTTTAAAATCCGCCTCTGAGCGTTTTTTCTGGCTATACTACTCAGCAACAGCTCCTCGTGGTCCTGCAGAGTGGTCCTAGCAGCAGAGAACTGAGAAAAGCGACTACTTTCCTGATTTAAGTATTTTTTTGCTGTTTTACCTGAAATACCTTCTCTTGCTTACTTTGAACAAGCTTAAACTGTTTTTAACTGTTTGTTGCATTATATATTATCTGCATAAAGTTTCATTTAGTGAAATTGGTGAAAGTTGTTTGTTTGTTAAATTTAACTGTTGAGGCTGCCCACTAAAGTGTGCTAGCCTGTGTAACTGATTTATTACTGTTTCCTGCATTTCTGTGTGCTTTCTATCTCAAAAACAAAAAAAAAAAAAATATCCTTGTTTTCCTGCCTCTCCTCGACTAGTTTAGACCAGTATACAGGCTTTGCTGTATTCTGGGCTGTGGTGTAGTTCCTGTGTTGTCCATTGCCTTACTTGGATAGAAGGAAGTTTCTTTGCTCACCAGTGGGAGTGGGGAGCCTTGAGCAGCCTATCTGTCCCTGAAGGAGTGACCTCAGCACAAGAGCTTGTAGTAATTGGTTGTTTTGGACCATTTCTAGCTGTTTTGAAGTTCCCTGTTTAAAATCCGCGTTTGCACGGCTTTGCGCGTTTGTGCGCATAGCGCAACGCCGGTTAAACAAGGCTAAACTTTTTCTGGCTCCGCCAAGTCTGCTCCTCAAATTTTCCCTTAAGAAAGCTCTACTCTTATAACAATCAGTCTAATCGCTTTATTATAAGCCTAGCACTTGTTCTCAAAACCTCTCTTCTAAGTAAGCACTCACTAACTAAAGTAAGCACTACATCCACCTACCTTCCCTGTGAGTACCCACTTCCCTTAAAGGCACAGCACTCCCTTATAATATTCTAGCATGTTGAGTGGTAGATTACTAGCATCCTCTCCGGTTCAGCTGGTTAATCTGGGAATCTTGAGACAATGCTACAATTATCTCATGTACACAGACAACCCTCTCCTCCTCCTAACAAACACAAATACATGTGAGAGATGCAATTATATAGCCAAACTGGAGGCTGAACTCTCTCAACTCAGGACTGGCAAGACCAGACAGGAGGAGAAGGTAACAACACACACACCAAACCCAGTCCCACATAGACCTACCACAACTGTAAACCACACACATAATAACACAAAGGCATACTCGGAGGCTCTAACAAAAAACTTACCAAAACAACAGAGGCTCCCAAAGCAGACACCCAAAAATCCACCACCTCAAAACATAACACATGCAACACATACTTCAATAAATCAGTGTGTCAAACAATCACAGCCCTTAAGGCCAAACACCATGCCTGATACACTAGTAATAGGTGACTCTATAGTCAGACACACTGACGTTCTGCTTACCAGGCTGAACAAGGAGAGGGTAATGGTGAGCTGCCTATCAGGAGCTAGGATCCACCACATAACACACGCACTCAGGTCACTCCAAAGCAAGTACAAATATGACTCCGTCATTGTCCATGCCGGCGTGAATGACCTGAGACGTACCTCCCTGGACTACATGAAAAGAGACATAGAGGAGCTCTCTGATTATGTAGCCCAGGCTGGTATGACCCTGACCCTGAGCAGCATCTTGCCCTCACCAAGAATGATGCCACAATACAAAGACAAGATGATCAGCTTTAATAATTGGATCAAATACTGGTGTCATTCTAGGGGGATCCAATGTCTGTCTGCTTGGGATGACATGCTGGACAAGCCACGCTGCTTCGCAAGGGATGGCTTGCATCTGTCACCACTGGGCTTCCGGATATTGGCTAAGGCTCTTGCCTCCCCCATAGTGCCTTTTTTAGGCAAGGCTCAAAAGACAAACCCACCTCCTTAGAAAACATAAATGGAAAAAAATTGAGGGTAATGCTGCTTAACGCCAGAAGTCTAAATCTCAAGATGCAGGCTCTCGAAGCACTCCTCAGCATGGAGGTCTGTGCAGTAACTGAAACCTGGTTCAAGGCTCCTGAGAGCACCCCAGCGCTACCAGGCTATACCTCGTATCATGCTTTTCGGCCCCAAAACTCGGGCCAAACCAAAAAGGGGGGGGTGTCCATATTCATCAAGGACACCCACACCTCCAGGTTAGTAGCAACACATGAAGCATCAGAGACCATCCAGGTGCAACTAACCGTAGGCAAAACTGCTATACAACTGGTAGCATGTTACAGACCACCCTTCCAATCTCAGGAACCCCATTCAGCCTTCCTGAAGACATTGGAGGATATGAATGTCTCACCAAACACCATCATATTGGGATACTTCAACTACCCTAACATAGACTGGGTGCATTATTCTAGCCCAAACACCCTAGCCCAAAGGTTCCTGGAATTCATAAATTGAAATGCAGTGGAACAGCTAGTCACCTCTCCCACAAGGGGAGATAATATACTAGACCTGATCATCACAAGCATGGGGACAAAGTGCTCCACACCAGAAGTATACCCCTCACTAGTGAGATCTGACCACAAACTAATCACCCTGGATATACATATCCCACCTCCACCCCAAACACAAAAGACTACAGTGAAAAACTTCTCAAAAGTCGACTTTACACTTCTTAAAACTGAGATGGTATCCTTTAAGCCCACTGGGCCAGTGGAAACCACATCCCACAATGCAGAATCCTTCACAAATGCTTTCTACGGACATCTCCAAGAATGCATGGATCATGCAATCCCAAATAAAACCAAGACCCTCTCCACCAAGGGCAGGCATCCTGTCTGGTGGACCCCAGCCATAAACAAATTGTATAACAAAAGAAGGAAGCTACTGCATGACAGAGCAAAATCCCATAAAGAGAAGGCATCTCTGATCAGCACTAGTAGAAAGCTACGTTCTCTCATAAAAACATCCAAGGCCAACTTTGAGAGAAAAATCGCAATGGACACTAAAGATTAACCACAAGGCCTTCTTCAGCTATGTTAGAAACCTGGGCGGAAACCCTCAGATATGTTCAGAGTTAGTTCACAATGACAAAAAATACACTGAACCCACAGATATTGCCAACATTCTGGCAGACAGGTTCAGTGCAAATTTCTCCCCTCCCTCACCCCCAAAAGGAAAAATACTTATCCCAGCTGAATGTAACCTCCCTGTCATCTCAGATGTCCAGGTGAGAACCGCCCTCAGCAAAGCTAAAAACACAGCATCAGTGGGACCTGACGGTATCCCGGGTTGCGTGCTACGTGAACTCCAAGAGGAGCTAAACTCGCACATAAAAATGCTATTTAACCTTAGCCTTACTACAGGATATGTACCTGTACACTGGCGTACAGCAACAGTAGTCCCACTCCAGAAAGGAGGCACCTCTACAGACCCTGGTAACTACCGCCCCATAAGCTTAGCCAGCCTGGTCTGCAAAGCTATGGAAAAAATCATTATGGAACTCATAAACAGAGACATTGGGGACTTACAGACACTTGATCCCACCCAGTTCGGCTTTGTAAAGGGCAGATCCTGCCTTTTGAACCTGGTTGACTTTTTCGAAACAGTCACTAGAGCCATTGACGAGGGCAAAGCAATCCATACAGCCTACCTGGACTTGGCTAAAGCTTTCGACACAATACCCCACTCTGGCATCATAGACAAGCTCAACAGCTTAAATGTAAATCCATATGTCACAAGATGGGTGGCAAACTGGCTTAAGGATAGAACCCATAAAGTCAAAATCGCTGGAGCCATGTCAGACTCAAAGCCAGTCACAAGTGGTGTCCCACAGGACTCTGTCCTGGGACCCCTCTTGTTCAGCATTTATTTCTCAGATGTGAAAGCAAACATGGGAGGGTTGTGGCTGACAAAGTTAGCAGATGACTGCAAACTAGGCGCCATAGTCGATACACCAGCTGACACATACATCCTACAGAAAGGCCTCACTGAAACGGACAACTGGTGCCAGAGTCATGGCCTTAAACTAAATGCCAAAAAATGTATAGTCATCCCCTTTGGGAAAAACAAAGTACCCACAAATTATCACATAGACAGTAACCCACTGAGTACGGAAAAAGTAATCAGAGACCTGGGGACCCAAGTCGATAGTGACCTCTCATTTGACACCCACGTTGCCAAAGTGTTTAGAAAGACTTTCTACCTTGCCCACCTTATCGTGAAGGGATTCACATCCAGATCAAAGGAGGTCATTGTACCCCTATACTCCTTATCAGGCCCATGATTGAGTACAATGCCCCATTTGGTATGTACCTCACCCGGCACTTGCAACAGCTAGAGAGACCCCAAAAGTACCTCGCCAAGAGGATCAAGGGTCTCCAACATATGTCATATGCTGCCAGACTAAAGAAACTCCAGCTCTATTCAGTAGCATACCGCCTGCTCAGAGGTGATCTGTGCCTGACGTACGTACAAGACCATGTCCAATCAGGAATTGATGGACATGCTCCACCTCAAAAAATCCAAATCCATCAGAACCACGAGAGCTAAAGATTTAAACCTCAGCACAAATATGAATAGAACATGCTGGAGGGACAGATTCATAACTCAGAGGCTTCCCATACTCTGGAACAGAATCCCAGTTCATGTTAGGCAGAGCCCCTCACTGACTCTCTTCAAGAGAAATCTTGACGAGTGGATGGGAGATCGTAGGTTTACCCCAGGGGTCATCTCTGTGTCACTACTAGACAGAGGCACAGTAAACTAATCCTATTATGTAAGGGGGTCTTCACTGTGCCACTACTAGACAGAGGCACAGTATTCTAAATCCATTCTGTATACTTTTGTACCATTACATGGGGTGGCGAAAGCCACATCACTATGGCTAGGCTTATAAATGCCCCAGGGCAGATAGCCTAGTACTAAACTATGAAACTATGAAACTATTTAGTGTGTGTTCTAGGTGACTTTGGCATATATTCTTACATAAAACAAAAAAAGAACTGAAGAAGTGGCTAGGTAAGAAATTATTTTTCAGGTTAATACAATCCATCTTTTTCCTGTTCCTGTTAGCTTTTAACACGACCACTGATATTGTTATTTCCTAGTGTAAGACATTTTTTCTTTACTTTTTGCTGATCCCGACTTGACTTTTTTTATGTAGAAAGTGGTTTTATCCCACTCTGTTAACTCCTCCCCTGCCCCATTCCCACCCACCCCTGATATTGCTTCCTTTATACTGGTCTTACCCCTCCTGAATTCTAATCAGTCAATAAGACTCCTCACTTCTCCCACCTGCAGCAACTTAACACCTGTCTTAGTAATTATCACTCATGGGTTTTCACCATTCCCAGCCACAGTAACTTTCTATCTGCTTCATCTGCTCTTCATACCATTGCACTCACTTAACCTTCATTATCAGTGCCTTTATTTATGTTTTTCTTCTTATACCTCTGACTACCTTTAAATATCGTTGGCACTCCTCCACTTCTTTTATTATTAAAACATAATTAGAACAACCTAATTTGGAATGTAACTCTGTCTTCTCCACTTAGCTGCTATTCATTAATGTCACCTCTGCTTCCCCCTATTTCATCCTACCCATATCTTTCCTCCCCTTTTCTCTATAAGTACTGAAATTTCAAGCATGTTTCTTCTATCTTTTTCTACTGCTACATCCTATTTAATAGACTATCACTGTATACTTTCACCTCTGTACATCTCTTCTGCTGCAGTTTACTCAACAGTAGCTATACCGTTATAGTTCCTCGCCTCTTTAAACTCTCACCTTACCTTTATTAAAAGCACAAATGACTTCACTACCACCGCTCTGTTCAAAAAATAAAACTCCCACAATTCCCATCTAAATTTAAACAGTTCCTCTCAAAAATCCCCCACTGTGGTAACATCCATCCCATCCCAGGCCCTATAAACCAACTAATTGATCTAAATAGTAAAGAACCAGCCCTACAAAACGGCAACTTAACTAATCCTCCAGCTACAACTTCACTCTGTACCTTTTTACAACTGTAGTGTCCTACCATTAATCCATCGCCTATCATTACTACTAAAACCAGCTCATCAAGACCCTCACCCCATCATTCTCCCACTGGTCTATTAAGAAAATTGAATGTTGTCGCTATCAACCTCCATAGCATTTGTAACAAAATTACAGAAGTACGTGTTTGGATATAACAGTATACTGCTGATATTCTTGCCATGACAGAAACCTGTCTTAAGCCTAGCATTAAAGATTCTGAGCTACTCCCTCCAGATTATAGTATTATCAGAGCTGGAAGGCCCAACAAGAAAGCAAGTAGGGTTACCTTAAGTTATCTAAGTTCCTACAATCTTTGTCTTTATTCATATAACATGTCCAAATTCCAAAATATAGAACTATTATCATTGCTAAAACTTAACATAAAGCCTATGTACTGTGTTCTTACAATCTATATCCCACCTGGAAATAATATACCAACTTTAGAAGGAATCCTGTCCTGGACAATTAGTAACATATCTTATGAAGATATCATAGTAGGATATGTAAATATTGACTGGCAAAACCTTACGTCAGACTTTCCCTCAGCTGTTATAAACCTTTATGGTTACACATACGTTATTAAAACACCCTCTAGATTTAGTAATACCAACATTAAGATGCAGTTCTAGATAAGATATTGGTTTCTTACTTCAGTAAGTTTACATTTGGAACCTGTCCAGAGTCTCTTAACAACCACTTCCCAGCCTGTACCCATAGAAATACCATTCACCAACTTAAAACAACCCAATACCTTCCCGCATTCAGTTGTTGTCTTTCGTCTTTTCCTGGTTAGGGGTCGCCACAGCGGAACTCCGGTCCGCTAATGATTGGCAGTAGGTTTTTACGTGCCGAGTTGCTGGCCCTGACTCACAACCTTCAACAAAAGTACGCCCATTCACGCATGTCTCCACACAGAAGACGCTTTAGCTGAGAATCAAACAGGACAACATCTTACTGTGAGGCGACAACACTACTGCAGCACCACCATCGCAGTACACCTTCCCGCATTCAGTAAAAGCCTTTAATTGGTGTGCCCTAAAACTTCTCAATTTCGAAGATGCAGTCCATACTTTTAATACCTTATTCTTTAGCATTCTAAACAGCCATGCTGTACTGTGCAAAAAAAGTGTGAAAATTATTCACTCCTCAAGGCGCAGTACACAGACAAAAACTAAAATGTCTAACTGACACAAAGCATGGAAAGAAACTCCCTATAGCCTGCAGTTCCATAGAGAATTATGCAGTCACAGCAAAAAACAAATTAACCTAGATAAAAAAAAATGTTATAGCCATTTACAATTTCAGCAAAAAATTACCCCCAAAACTCTGGCAATAGATAACCTTTTACTTCTGGGCTCAAGTAAGGAACCAAGCCCTTTTCATGATAACTTCCTTTTTCAACACCTACTTCATAGAAAGCAGTGCCTTCCTAAGAAAACACTCTTCACTCCTATCCAGTTCTTACACCTCCCCAAAATATCATCCAATCCCACTAGTTCTGTGATGAACAGGTTAGACCAAAGCCAACATTGTCCAAATACCACACATACTACCACTTCCTTTACCCCTCCACCCACCTTCTCCACATGACTCTAATTCACCCTTTATATCCATTGCTAGCAACTTCCACATAGGATCTGTCTCTACATCAGTGATTAAAAAAGAAAATCTTCTACTTAAACTCAAACCCTGCTTCACTGCAGCTGACATCCTTGTACCTCTGCACCTAAATATAGTTGCTGATGCCATAGCAAGCCCACTCCCTATTCTTGTCACTAGAGCAGTAGTTAAATCCTGGGTACTGTCATAATGGAAAAATCATATGTTGTCCATCTTCATAAAGGTAGCATCTTTGCTGATCGCTCCAACTTCTGTCCTATTCCAATATTATCACCTGTTTCAAAAATTCTTGAAAGTTGTATTCATAAGCATCTCCTCCACTATCTCTTGCAAGAACGTCTCTTAACATCGGCTCAGAATGTCTTCCACCCAGCACACAGTGCAGCTACCCTACTATTATTATAAACAAATACAGGGATTCAGGCAAACTTGTTTCCTTCATATTCCTAGACCTACCTAAAGCCTTCAGTACATTTTTTCACCTTAAACAAATTGTACAGAATGTCCCAACTTGGACCGTCCCCTTCTTTATTACAGTGGTTCAGTAGCTATTTAACTGATGGGCTCCAATCTGTAAAATAGCTGAATATTGTCTCTCACTGTCTGCACATCTCCACTGGTGTATCTCAAGGCTCTGTTCTTGGTCACCTCCTCTTTAATGTTTTTATCAATAACCTTTATATCTCCACAGGGTCAGTGTGTCTTATATTGTATGCTAATGATTCCATACTTCTGTGTGCTAAAAACAAACTGCCTTAACTCCTCCATATTACAAAAGAAGCTTTTTACTAGATTATGAAGTGGCCCTATAACACCGAATTACTACTTAACCATAAAAAGGCAGTTATTGCTATTTTCCCCAAATCACACATGCCTGACAAAGCTAATTTCAAAATCTTTTCACTGAATTAAACTAGTCTCCAATACAAAACATCTTGGAGTGATTATAGATGATAACCTTAAATCTGACCTGCTTGTTTAAAGTAATACAAGACTCACCAAAATTGGGAATGTCCTACAGGCATGAAAACATCCTTAGTAACACTACCAAACCACTCTTGCCACTATGTACCTTATGCCATTTCTTTTATACAGTGCACCCATCCTTACCAGCCTTCAGGTTACACGTAAAAATAAGCTGGAGGCATTCTATAATAAGGTTGCAAAATTTGCCACCAAACAATACCACATCCACCACTGTACTACCCTTAAAGTATTGAATTGGCTCAAATTGCCTCACCACTTAGATTTACATACAGCTTATCTCCACTCACAACATTAGTTACAAAACCAATGACTGCCCTACTTTTCAGTCCTGTTCTCCGTTCCTGATTCCTGTCACCCAAATAGACCACTCCTTAACATTTTCTCAGTATGTGTGTGTGTGTGTGTGTGTGTGTGTGTGTGTGTGTGTGTGTGTGTATGTGTGTATATATATATATATATATATATATATATATATATATATGTATATATGTATATATATATATATGTGTGTGTGTGTGTGTGTGTGTGTGTGTGTATATATATATATTTATATATATGTGTGTGTGTGTGTGTGTGTGTGTGTGTGTGTGTGTGTGTATATATATATATATATATATATATATATATGTATATATATATATATATATATATATATATATATATATATATATATATATATATGTGTGTGTATATATATATATATATATATATATATATATATATATATATATGTGTGTGTATATATACCCCACAAATCCTCTTGCCAAAGTCTCTAGTCATATTTAGTCGCTAAAAATGGAATGGTATCCATCTGCAAATCAGCTCTACCTGTAACCTCTGTAACTTCAAATGTCTACTAAATAAGACGTGGCTGTACTCCTGCATTACCCCAGGCTGAACTAGTCCCTTTATCCTCCCCTCTGGCATACTTCTTACTAATTCCTTCTCTTTGAACATAGTCAGGTTAATTCTTAGATAAAGGACAAGTATAATTTGCCTAGGCTATATTATCTAGTCATCCGTGTTCCAGTGTGTGTATCCAGTATATGTAACATCATCTCTATGAACTATAACTTAAGTTGTGAGTTCTTTAACTTTTGACAGTGTTCTTTTTTAACTTATGACTGTCAAGATAATTTGCATAGTTTATGTATAGTTTCATACTGTATGAAATGAAATTGTCGGTTAATATATTGTTCTTGTGTATTGAGTTTTATAGTAACGGTTATCTAGTTTTAACCATATTATGCCAATATGGAACCTTTCTCCCTGGGCCTCCACTGAAATGGGATATTATCCCAGTCTGACTTTGTGTGTAAACAAATATCAAATAAAGTAAATAATCAGATGTTTGTAGGTTAAATTAATTTACCATAAAATATACTTACTTTACAGTACAGGAGGATAAAAGTCTGCATGTGACATGTGAATCAGAATTGGTTAGTGATCTAGGCAGTAGAGGAAGATGGCTATGAATGATGAGACTCTGTGACTGCCACTGCTTTACTTTTCTTGGGGGAAAGGAAACAGCCCAGTCCACTGCACTGCTGAGTACTAGGAGAAGGTGGGTGGTGTGTCACACACAGAAGGAATGTGATGGGTGTGTCCACCGTGTAGCATTGGGTATAGTAGACATCAGATGCTGGTGTGGAATTGAGCCACTTCTGTTGGGCTGACACTGGTAAAGTTGTAGATTTCAGCTTGCTGTTTTTTTTTTGCCAGCACAGAAATGGAAAAAACACTGGCAGTATTTTTTTTTATTGAGAATAGCAACTGGTGACTGCATAATTGGTGAGTCTACATCAGCAGGTTAAAATTTGTCTATTTAGACTTCATTGCCTAAGAGTTAACCATTAATGGGAGAATATGTTCAGTTGTAATGGAGACAATAGAGAGAGTCATGTTGTGCATGAAAATATAGTGCAGATAAAATTATAGCTTTATGTAGTCGATGGTGGATATAAGCATGAGAGGACATTTGTGCTGCTTTTGCATTTTTTAGTCTGTGCTGGAAAAGGATTTTACAAAGATTTATAAATGGAAAATCACATTTAAAATGCAAGACATTGCTGAATTGACACACTGAAGTGAGATATTTGTTGATATTCCTAAAGGAAAGTTGATAGGTGAGGTCTGAAAATGCATCTAAAGCACTGAGATGGGACTTCAAATTGGACATTAGGCAAGTGATGTTGAGAGTTGATAAGCAGAATGTAGAATGAAAATGAGATAAATGTGCAGATTGCAGTATTTTGTCTGAAGATGATTTTGGAGCACTGAGGCTAAATATCACAGAAAAGACAGATGTCTGAACATTAACATACTCTGGACACCAAGTAAAGTCATTGGGTCAAAAGCTACCGACAGGTGATTAAGAAGCACAAATTGTTTTTCAGATCAAAGCATTTAAAGAAGCAGTTTAAGATTTTGAGGTGTTCAGCTTGTGATAATCATGAATTGGTAAAATGAAGTCACAGTGTGAACGTAATGAATGTATAATGCAGTGCTCACACAGTTGCAGTCACCTTGACATAGCAGTAATATCCTGATTTAGTTAGGCCTTGGAAACTTTCCAGGAGAATGTAATATACAAACAATTCCTGATGCTGTGGTACTGACACATGCTCATAGGAAAGTGCCCCTACCTCCCTGTAGTAGTATTGAGCAGTAATTAAGAACCAAAATAATGGGTGAGTAGAATGGTTATTGTAAAGTAATATTAGTTGTGCGTTGTAATGCTCTGCAATATGAAAATAAAGTGATTTAAAAGAGGGCATTGCATACTGCTTACAGAGTAAGTGGACTCAACAGTTGGCATTGTATGTTCTTTCCAGTAGTAAATGCAGACCAGTGATTCTGGTAGATAAAAACTAGATGAAGAAAACTCAGGTTGTGTAAATTTAGTAATACTGTTAGGTAAGTACAGATTTCATAGATTTCACTCTGGTATTTCATCAACGTATGAGGTACTGCTAACAGTTACATCACAAGTGGTTATAGGTTTGGAAGACAACATAAACATAATTCATGATTTATAATTGTTGAGGTCAGACACAAAAAGAACGTAACAGAAGACTAGTACAGCTGCTGAGTAAGAACCCACAAAGAAACAAATAGGCTGAAAAACAAATTAATAATGGGGAAAAAAAAACACCCCTGAGAACCCATCTGCTTGGCACATCAAATGTAATGAAAAATATCCAAACTTAAATGTTACTTATGCAGTGCTGGTCTTGTACATGTGTAAATTCTTATCATTGGCTGCTGTAGACCATGTGATTTTATCTTGAGTTTTTAAAATTGTGGATGGTATCATTGGTAATAGTTTATTGTTCTGATGAAATCAGTTGTTATTCAGGAAGAAAGTGCTTAACATTGGATGATTTTTGAATCATTAAATTTGGTGTGCTGAGCAGCTGCATTATCATTTTTTTCCTTACAGCTGATGAATAGATTAAGCCAATGTAATTTCAAGTTGAATAAGTGCACGTGTAAAATAAAAATGACAAGTCTGAAATACACAAGGCATATTCTGATATAGCAGGTACTGTAGCTTGATGCTGAAAAGAACATGTCAGAGAACACAACAGTTGTAAAACCTTAAGACATACATAGGCATTACAAAGGTTTCTTGTAATGTATTTTGCAAGGATTGTGCCTAATATGTTTGCGATAGCTATGCCAGTAAGAAAGTTGTTAGAGCAAGATGTGGAATATAAATGGAGCTGTGAACAGGGAATCACTATTGAACAACTAAAAATGTTACAGATGCATGGACTTTAAACCATTATAGTGTGAATAAGCCAGTTGTGTTGAAAATTGATGCCAGCCAGAAGGGTAGAGGATCTTAGATTCTTTGAGAAAAACATATTCACAAAACAGGTATGCTCAGAAGGAATGTCAACTCCTTTTTTTGAACACCGTTATTAAATTATTCTTTTTTTAAACACTTAAATTATCACTTAAGACACAGTCACATATACATTAATAAAAAAAGAAAACCATATTCACATTTCCATGCATTGTATATTACATACCTGTTTTTTTTTCCTTTTTAAAAGTTATTCACTCCAGCTGTACATAAATTGCTCATTTCCTGCCTTCTCTTAAAACCTCACTCATCCTCCTCCTCCTGAACACAATTCTGCATGTATTGTTCCCACAAATTCCATGCATTTCTATGTAATTTGCTACTTTCCTTTTCTACATTTCCCACCTCCAATTCTTTATCTCCTTTACAGTATTCAGTACTTCAGTTATGGTTGGTTTAGATTTTGAATTCCATTTTATAGAAGTGTTTTTTGGCAGCCAATAGCATTAAACTTGGACCTTACTATGTATAAGCAATTCAGATCCTGTATTTCAGCTAAAAATGGTAATTTCCGTAGCTTTTACTCCTTCGACTTTTCTGACTGAGTACGCTGTAGGGTAATATTTAAAGTCTGCCAAACTATTACACTCCCAAAAAAGCATGTTCCCAATTACCTTTCTCTTTTCCATTATACCTCCAACATTTGTAATCTGCCTGAGGAACAATTATCTGACGTCTCCTTGGTGTATAAAAAATACTTAAGCAAACACTTCCAAGTAAAAATCCTAAACATTCTGTACTGTGTCACATTCTTGGAAACTGTGCAAATGTTCTGTTGTTCCTTTGTAAATTGCCATGCCATCTCTCTTGTCAGTCTTTTCTGATCTTCTTGCTAGATTCTTATAGTTATCATACAGTATTTTAAATGCCTTACTAATTATTCCTTTTTAAACAGCAACTTCTGTTTTAGACTGTACTAAAACCTCTACCAGAGCTGGCCTTTCGCTTAGCACTCTCATATCCCTTTCTCTTTTTCTGTAATCTGATATCAGTCCCTTGTAGGGAAGCCAGTCTCTAACGTGCTGTTCAAACTTCTGCTTAGCCTCACCCCACTCTATTACATTTCCCTCTCTAGTTATTTACTCCCAATACATTGGTGCCTTTGGGATTTTTCTCCAGTAAATTCCACCCTTTCTTGCTTTTTTTCTATATTCCTACTTGCAGTCATCTGTATTGGCAAATTTTCCTCTCTGTATTTCCGCATTGACTTAGTTGTTAGAATGCTTTTTGTAACTGTATGAATATACTATTCTGGGTGGTTCTTATTCTCCTTGTGTATCCTTATTTCCTAAACTTTCCTCTGTTTCATCATCCCTTTTCAGTTTGATTTATAACCTTCTGTTTGTGTTACTTATAGGAGCCTTAACTCAGTAGCTGTGAAGTATTTATTCATATCAGGTAATGCTAAGCCAACTTGTTCTGTGGGGAAAGTCAGCTTAAATCACTTAACTCTTGCCCTTTTCCCCTCACATAAATTCTTTCTACTCTTTATTAGTTATTGTCCGCATCTCCTCTGGTTGATAAGGATATATAGGGCTAAAACATGTTCACTGCTTGTATATCTCTCTCTCTATGCGTATATATATATATATATATATATATATATATATATATATATATATGGTTTACCATCTGACTGTTGAATGACAAATGGTTGAAACTGAATTGGTTGAACACACTATATTGAATGATCAAAATGTTGAAATTAAATTAGTCTAAACTCACAATGTTGAAATTATCCAATTTGCCCATTTCTGCACTGTAGTGCGATCTCGGAGTTGATATATTTAAGTAGGGAGTGTGTGGGGGGCAAATAAAAATAAAATAGAGTTGATCTCATTGCTTTTTGAATGTAATGATTGTAGACATTTTGACAATTCAATGTTTTGGTTTGGGATCTAATTTTTCCAGCAAATGATAGCTAGCCATTTTGTTATTCAATATTATGATGGTAAACCTATATATACATATATATATATATATATATATATATATATATATATATATATATATATCTGTCTCTATATTCAAGAGCTTTCCAGTTTG